>NC_141829.1:3352896-3377896 GCF_982586985.1 Callionymus lyra
CAGTCTTTACTGTGGCTTGAATGTTGCATCATAGCTGGACCCGCCCTGCAGGCGCTTCTCATCCGTTCATGGTTCACCTGATACTCAACATGCGACTCCTAGGATTGCTCGAGTTCCTCGTGTACCCGGACCTAGTTGTACCTCCAGATCGACACGAAATTTAAACTTTCATGACACGAGAGATGACTTGTTGTTTTTTAGGTTGTATCTTATTGGGTCACATCTGGATCTTCACTCTGCTGTGACTCAAGCCTCCCATGATCCTCAGTCTGAGCAGAAAGAAGAACCGCAGAAGAAGAAGAAGGACAAGTTTTACTGAGGTTCTGTCATGTATCATCATCTGAAGAACATGTGAGTCATAATACTATAGGTGAAGATGAAGGAGTTCTTTATACAGTCACGTCAAGTCTGGTTCTGGTCAAGGTTTCTGTTCTGTTCAAGGACCCGTTTTTATCATTTTTAAATTGTGTTCTTGTTTTTTTTTTATTATTGTTGTGGTTTTTAATAACCTCAGAATTTTCTGGAAAAAGTTTTTGGTACTAAAGTGGTTTAGCAAATGTTAATCTAAGTTTGAACTTTTGCTTCTCTTTTTTTGTTTAGTTTAAATTTGATTGATTGAATTTATTCTCCCTAACTTACTTGAGTTCTACAGTGTTTGGTTCAATTCAAAAGTTTTACCTTAATGGTTACGAAAAGTCAACTAGATATTCGAGTACACAGTATACGTACCTGAGAGATAATCCCATTATTACTTCTACAAGTGTCCGATTAAGAAACTGACTTTCAAAGAACAAATATCAAACTTGGTTTAAAGTCAAAGCTACTTTACTTGTACAAGGAGATCAAATACAGAATGTTCTCATATTCGTTTCAATACCTGTCGAAAGCAAGAACTGTTTTCGGTTGCATCTTTATACTCTATATTCGTAAGTCAACTATGATCATAGAGTAGAATTATCACAAGAACTAATACTTCGGTACCGATTCTGTACAAGAACTGTTGTGATTGCGAAAATACTTAAGAATATCAACAACTGTTACAGTTTTGATGAGCAGAAATATATAAATGAATAAGAAAATCAACACATATTATACAATCTTAGACAAATGTTTGAAGGTTTGTTATTATACTCAACACCGTAGGTTTTGTTTTTGTTTATTTTTGCATTTATAAGATAAAATTGTCACCATCACCGCTCTTTGAATGTGAAATTATTGATTGTTCGTTTCCTTTATTTAATAAAGTTGTTTCGTTAAAAGTAAAGGCAACGAAAAAGTATTGAAGTGTCAATAAAAATCTACTGGTATTGGTATCGACTGCTGAAAGTTTGGGATCCTGACAATCCTGTCCTGGTCTAAAATGAAGCCTTCGAATGAGTTTTTCACGATGAGTAAACGTCGGACATTTTGTTTTCAACGATTAACACGTTAATACGTTGTTTGAGTAAACTTAACAACACACTCTTAAAACTCTTAGCTCAGTAATATTCTATAAACACGTCAGTCAAATTTCTTGCTTCGACAAGATTGCGTTATTTAGCAAAAAAACAGGTTTTGGTGAAAAAAGTCTTTTGTAAGTCCCTGGTAATGTATTGCGTGGGCGCGATGACGAGGTGGCGTCGGACTGATGGATCCGGGTCGGCGCTGACGAACAACTCCACAACTCCTCGCTCCTGAATCAAGCAAAATCTAAAGCGCCATCAGTGGAATTCCATTAGAGGTGTCGAAAATGAAATGGCCTACTTTAAAGACACTCTGTCAAACAAATAACCTTGCCAGAAGAGAGACGCCAGGGCTGTTGATCAATTCGGCTTTAAACTTCCATATCAAGGGGGAAAGAGGAACACACACTCATCACAACAAATACAAAAGGAATTTATCTCCCCATGAAAAAAAAAATGCCTCCGAGCTTCCACTTTTATCAGACGATGAAAAGCAGCATCAGTCATGGGAACCGTTCTTTCGTGGTTTCCATTTACATGAGCAATAACGTGTGTTCAAACCCCGGGAAAAGAATGGAGAGAATCCCGGGTGAAGTTAGAAATGCATTTTCTTCTTGATTAATACAAGAACGACTTCCGTGACATTTCATATCTCTGATCAGTTCAGTAGTTAAGAGTATATTTCTGTCATATTTATAAAATAAATGAACATAAACTATTGAGTTCTAGTTTCCTACGACATATTTATCTCTAGTTTTGGACGTAAAAACATCCATCTTTTGGTGTATATTATATACACATCCTTTTTAGTATATATATTTGATATTTGGGTTTGACTTTGTGAATCATTGGATTTATTTACATTAAAACTCATAAAATCTACTGTAAAACATATAGAATTCAAAATGCAACTAGTAGTATTTGTTCTGGAAACCTTCCTATTAAGCAAAATCTGTGAAGTTGTGACCGTTTAATTTTTCACTTGTTAAAATGAACGACTTTTATTTAACAATATTTATTTGAACTTGGAAACTCAACGTTACCATTTGAGGCGTCATCCCTCTCAACAACCTTAGAGGAACTGAACGGCTCCAATAAGGCTTTGCCGCCCAGCCAGAAAACACCAGATGTTGATCATTTTTGACAAAAAAGTCGTGACATTTATGTACAGGATTGTCGTGGAATAAATCGGTGGCGACAGAATTTGCTTGAATTTCGACGCACAAATGACCCTTTGACGGCGTGGAAACACTGGCGCGTCAATCATCATGTCGGATTCCAAAGTATCGTTAAGATTTCAGATATTGGCAACTAATGGAAGTTTTCCAGCTTGATCTGAAACTAAAAGTTAGATCGAGTGACTCAGGGATCGATTGGATTCGTCTGGTGAGATTTGACGATTGAATTGAAAAGGTTACGCGTAGAAAAATATTGAATTAGGAAAATGTATTTTTTAATTCTTGGAATTAGAATTTCAAACTGTGAAAAAATAATGCATTCATTTTGAATATGATTTATGTTTTAATTTCAATTAAAAAACAACAACATTGTACATTTTAAATGTTGAATTCAAAATATCTATATATTCTTATGGCACGGATTTACTTCCTTAGACAATCAGCCGTCACTACACAGAGCAGTGTGAAGAGAGGCATTGTGGGAGTTCACGCTTTTGTTGGCACCATAAGTAAGTTGGTCATTAGTGTATCAAACTAGGTTGTGTTTATCTGCCGTTTAAATTATAATAAAAAGGTTTTTAACAGCGTCAACAAAGACAAGCTTTGATGTTCCTGACTGTGGCTTCAAACCATATGTATTGTATGTAAAAAAAGAAAATGGCAGTAAGTAGACCTGTGCTGTGTCTCAAATCGCATACTTCTCTTAGTATACTAGAAGTTAGTATCATCAGGATACTGTACGTACTAACTAGTAACTAATTCTCCACAGATAGTATGTCTCAAACATACTTCTCTTAGTATACTAGAAGTTAGTATCATCAGGATAGTGTACGTACTAACTAGTAACTAATTCTCCACATATAGTATGTCTCAAACATACTTCTCTTAGTATACTAGAAGTTAGTATCATCAGGATAGTGTACGTACTAACTAGTAACTAATTCTCCACAGATAGTATGTCTCAAACATACTTCTCTTAGTATACTAGAAGTTAGTATCATCAGGATAGTGTACATACTAACTAGTAACTAATCCTCCACAGATAGTATGTCTCAAACATACTTCTCTTAGTATACTAGAAGTTAGTATGCATCAGGATAGTGTACGTACTAACTAGTAACTAATTCTCCACAGATAGTATGTCTCAAACATACTTCTCTTAGTATACTAGAAGTTAGTATCATCAGGATAGTGTACGTACTAACTAGTAACTAATCCTCCACAGATAGTATGTCTCAAACTTACTTCTCTTAGTATACTAGAAGTTAGTATGCATCAGGATAGTGTACGTACTAACTAGTAACTAATTCTCCACAGATAGTATGTCTCAAACATACTTCTCTTAGTATACTAGAAGTTAGTATGCATCAGGATAGTGTACATACTAACTAGTAACTAATCCTCCACAGATAGTATGTCTCAAACATACTTCTCTTAGTATACTAGAAGTTAGTATCATCAGGATAGTGTACATACTAACTAGTAACTAATCCTCCACAGATAGTATGTCTCAAACATACTTCTCTTAGTATACTAGAAGTTAGTATCATCAGGATAGTGTACGTACTAACTAG
Organism: Callionymus lyra; assembly: GCF_982586985.1. Taxonomy (NCBI): domain Eukaryota; kingdom Metazoa; phylum Chordata; class Actinopteri; order Syngnathiformes; family Callionymidae; genus Callionymus; species Callionymus lyra. Next base: position 3,357,091 of record NC_141829.1, read on the forward strand.
TAACTAATCCTCCACAGATAGTATGTCTCAAACATACTTCTCTTAGTATACTAGAAGTTAGTATCATCAGGATAGTGTACGTACTAACTAGTAACTAATTCTCCACAGATAGTATGTCTCAAATCAAACTCTGCTGCTACACACTAACAGGAAATGACGCGACAGCTTCTTCATCTACTACTATTTAACGATGGTTGCAAACAGCTGTTTGAACACTATCGCCACCTGCTGGCAGCACGTTTTGCAAATTTGGAAAAAGAAATAAAGAAAAAATATGAGAATCAAAATATTTGTGAGATATTTAAGCTGGTATCAGCAGCGAAGACGTGTTTATCCTCCTACTGCTGCTGAAAATACACCTGTAAGTATATATATATATATATATATATATATATATATATATGACGTAACTTATGTTTACAACGTCACTAAGATGGAGTCGTTTAGTGTAGAAAGTGTCCATCGATTCATCCTCAGTTTTGTGGGTGTTTTAGTGTCAATTTTGTGTGTATGAAGCACTACATTTACATACTAAGAATTGAGACGCACTTACGCACTAAAAATACTAACTTTGAGTACACAAGTATGTGGTTTGAGACACAGCACTGGATATGAGGAGGGACAACTGTCGTCATTAAATCAAAACTCTGAACATTGGTGGTTCATCAGTGAAGTCGACAGAGTTTAAGAAGCTCAGAAAGGTTTGTGTTCTGGGAACAAAAGGCGACGCAGAATAGATGGAACTGATCCTGGATCTTTTCCCCCGCGATTCGTTATCAATCTGCTTCGTCCAAACAGTACATTTGTCATTATCGTAATGAGATCACAACAGCTGAGCGAGTGGGCAGCGAGCTCGTCATGTCAGGAAACAGTGTCTTGGCGAGCGGCGGCGAGATGGGAAATAAGTGAGCGAGGAACCATCTGGACGGAGGAGAGGAAGACGAGCGACACCTACCTCCAGGAATGTGTGACGAGTCATGTGATCACGAGCGATCGCGTGACTTTCAGGGTCGACTTTAAAAAACACAAAAACAGATCGTGCTGCTTCTCCAGACGTTATCTAGGATTAAAATCATTGTTTGTCGCAGAAAACATCACCGGAGACTCGTTTAGTGAGGAGTGATCGTCTCTGCCGTAGATCTTTGTGGAAACTATACACTCGACTTAAGTTAAATTCAAGCTCACGATGCGACGACATGAGACCAGGGGCCTCACGTACTGAGGGTTCTACGCACAATAAACATGTTGAGACACCTTTACGTCAAAGTCCATACGTATTACAACAGTCAAAACACAGAGTCTGTTCCGGTTCTTAATGCTTCGCTTCGTGGAGAAAGATGAACAATCCAGAGTGTGTCACGGGTCGTTTATTCGCCGCTTCAAGTCAAACAAAATAAAAGCTTTACGATCGTTCGGATGCACTTTCTCTCGGCAACTGTACAGGTCAATAGCTCCGGGAGAAAAAAGTCCCGATCTGTAGCAAAATCGATATATTCAAAGCTAATTTCCCGCCCAGGGGGTCGTCCTTACAATACAAATGGTTCCTGATCCCCGTAGAGAGACATCCTGATTTGTTTTCTTGTAATCTAATCATTCAAATGTTCTTGGGGTGGGGGTTTCCGTCTTTTATCCACCCTTTTCCGGGTGTGTCTTGCTTTGTTCTTTGATCTACGATTTAAGGTGTGATTTGCAGATAAACAGATGTTTTTAAATAACTGGTGTCGTATCTAATTCTGTTCCAAGCTTATCTTGAAACAGTGTGAATCAGTCTGAGTGGAATGTTGATTGTGAATGTGTCGTCAAACGTTTAAGCTCTTAGATCAAGCGAGTCATTTATACTTTATATTTTGATTATCTTTTAGCATTAATTTAAGTATGGCGTATACGTATAGTGTATAATAGTTTTAATCTAACAGTATCGACACTGAAAAGAGCGGATAAAAAGTTTGTAATTCCCGCAAAGGTCTGTAGGATCAGATGCACGTCAGCCTCACTGGTCACGACATGTTCACGTACTTTAACATCAATATTGATCCTAAAGTAACACACAGTAGTCGTAGTTACACAAGTGGATATTAAATTAATCACAAACTTATTAATTTGTTCTCATTCAACAAACTGATGATCTGTTTTTATTAAGACAACATCCATCATTTTAACATGAATATTAGAATCCGCTCTTTAACGCTATTCAGAAAAAGATTAAAGTAATTATGAGTTGATTATTCCTTTAATTCTACGTTTGTTGAGATGTTTGAAGGAAAAGTGTCTAAATTCGAGTCGTGCACAGATTCAAACGTGAATATTTTTGCATCATCTTCTGTGATTTCAGTTTCCGGACATATTTAGAAGAAGATCTACGAACTTCTTAGTACGTGAGGAATAAGATGTTTAAAACTGTTCACCAAGAACCTTTAGATTCAAACTCTCGAGCGAACCGTGATTATTGACTTTTTATAACTAAGTCAGTGATCTTTCTAAGTTACGTCTCTCAAGGTGATTTGGTTTTTAGTGTTTATCGTTTTGGTAAAATAAGAAAATAAGTTCAGAGCAAAGTTGAATGAAACAGTTTTTTTATCTGAAGCTCCGACAGGATTTTAAAAGGAAGTTCAACTGTTTTAAACAATGAAAATATTGTCTACGTTATTGAGCGCAAGATTCACTGACTGACCTTCAGATAAAACAGTGAAATAAGTCATTTTTTGAGTTTGTGTTTCATTCATTTTCATGACTTAACAGGTTTATTTTCTTTGCTTAACTTTACTGAAAGGAGTGTTTTGACGCGTCAAGAGTCTAATGTTGAAATAAAAAAACTCTTCAGACTAACAATCAATAGAACATCAAATTATACAAATAATGTTTTTCTCAGTATCAACAAATACTGATGATTTCAAAACACAATGATTTCGAACTTGTACGACTTTTAACCATTTATGCTCAGTTTAAAAACGATCTAGAGAATCATTCAAGTGAATCTGAAATAATCAACATGGTATCAGGACTAATGTACTCACGGCTCTGACACTGGCTTTCTTTGGGTCCCCAGCAGCGACCGTTACACGAGCGATGACACCTTTGACCTGCGGAAACGAAAGAAAAGACATTTGAAATGAAAGCCGAGTTAAATACTTCGTCCGTTCATCTTACGAAGCCATAAGAGTGAAACTAAAAGAGGTTTTAACGTTTAAAAATGATGCGTTTGCCTCGAGAGAAGCAGTTGTAGTCGTGACACGTATGTTGCTGAATGTTGGATTTGACTTTATTTATTAATATTTCTTATTTTCTGTCTCTCCAGGTGTCTGCTGAGCTAGTGCCTACATTTGAAAGGACTTACAGAAACATCCAGGAACATCTTAAATAACTTGATCATCTCAGTTCATTTTTCGGGCTGTTGCTCCTGTGTTGTTCTCAGTATTATCTTGATCTTTAAAGTATGTACTTTTTTGAGTATTGTTTTGATTGTTAAAGCGCTTTGTGACCCTGGTCTGGAAAATCGCTATATAAATAAATATTACTTACTTACTTACTTACCATCTGAATATTGAGTAGTTAAATTATAATTTTATATAATCTTATTCAAAAATGTCTAAATTAAATGGTTGAATTCCATTTTTTTAATAAAAGTTTAATTTGAAAAAAATAATCAAATATGTTCAATATTAATGGATTTTTCTACACATACAGTTTGACATTTTCATTTATTAATACAATTTTCTAAATTTAAGATAATTCTATGAATTAAAAAGATTCCCTGAATTAGAAAAAAAAAATAAAATTGAAAATACAAAACTATATTCTGTGTGTAAAACAAATTATTAATTTAGAATTTTTAAATTAAATTATACTGTATATAAAAAAAGGATCAAATCTACCTTTAAATCTACAAATGATTGAATTAAATGATTAAATACAAACAAATTCAACCTTTTTTATAAAAAGTTTTTTCTTAAAGTAACAAAATTTGAAATGTTAAATGATTGTAATATTCTGACGACACTGATGTTCTTCTAAAGAACTGAAAATATCACAAGAATCTATGAAACTCTGCAGTTGAAATATTTAAAAAAACTCATCCCTCGTCGTCAACATTGACTTTAAATCCTTCATTACGGTAATTCTTGCTCTTATTTGCTGAAAGAAATGTTCGTCACGAACCAGTTGACCTTCAAGTTCTCGCGCTGAAGATCGTTCCGACTCGTCCTCGGAGGTACGAAGCGTTCCATCCTCTCGGAAACTTCTGGATCCTCGTCAAAATAAAGCCGCGTGGAAAAAGCTCCACTCGGGGAAACTCTCGTGGAGATAAAAGCGAACACGCAGCCATGCGGCGCATCACCTCCTCAGAACATTGGCTTTCTGGGATTTTTTGGAGAGCTTAATTGACTGTCTGGTAATTGACTGTGGGGGAAGTGAACCTGGATAAGTGGCGTCCTCCGTCCATCAGCCTCTCCAGATGAGAGCTATTAGCTTCCAGACTCCATCTCCCTCTCTCGGCCTCTTCACGCCGCACACTTCATCTCTTTCATCCTCTCCTCACCCCCCGTTCATCACCGGTTCAAGGCCCTTTTTCACTTCACCTCCTCCTCCTCCTCCCTTCTTTTCCCGCCGCCATCGCACCATCTTTTCTCCCCGGAGGACCTTTTTGTTCGCGAGACGACGTCAACAGGTTATAAAACCAGAGCGACGGTTCAATTCTTGGACCACATGTCGAGCTCCAGCTTCTTTTTACGCGGCTTGACTTGAGTTTGTGGCGAAATATGAGTAGATTAATGTTCAGATATGAAGACATCGGTGTTTGTTTGAGAGGAACAAACATGATTGACACGAATCAAGCCAAAAACAATAGAATGTGTTTGATTTAAATCTGTATTTAAGAGGAAAAAACAATAAAAAAGTGTTTTTTTAAATCTGTATTTAAGAGGAAAAACACAATAAAAATGATCTTGTGTTTTTTTAAATCTGTATTTAAGAGGAAAAGCACAATAAAAATGATCTTGTGTTTTTTTAAATCTGTATTTAAGATGAAAAACACAATACAAATGTATTATTTAAATCTGTATTGAAGAGGAAATAACTATAAAAAAGTGTTTTTTTAAATCTGTATTTAAGAGGAAAAACACAATAAAAATGATCTTCAGTGTTTTTTTAAGAGGAACAAACATGATTGACACGAATCAAACCTCAAAAATTAGAAATAAAAAATAATCGTCCGATTTATACAAATCGACATCGATTTTTCAAATGCAAAATGACAGGTTTTGATAAAAAAAAACAAAAAAAAAACGTTAACTTTGACTCTACATTAGGTGGCAATCAGAGCACATTTGTTTAGGTCGTAATATGCTATGCTATGCTATAAAAAGCTATGCTATGCTATAAAAGAGGAAAAAGATAAAGAAACTTTCACTGGGTTTTTAATTGTTCTATTTTGCAAAAAAAAATGAGTCACTGGTGTAACCAGATTTATTTAGAATTTAAGTCATATTTGTTTGTGATATTGTTGATTCCAGGTGTGTTGTGATGAGCTTTTTTATTCAAGGTCTTTCTTTTTACATTTCCTAAAGTTAAAAAAATATATTTTATTAAAACAATTGGACTCATTTAATGATAATAATACGGCCCTGCATGGAGTATTTGTTGATTTATTCAGATTTTGTTTAGGTCAAAATATGCTTTGCTATGCTAGCCTATGCTATGCTATACACTACTTTGCTATGCTATGCTAGCCTATGCTATACAATACTTTGCTATGCTATAGAATGCTTTGCTATACAATGCTATGCTACACGATGCTATAAAAATGCATACTGTATCGGAATCAGATTATAGTTAAAATACATTTTAAAAATGATCGCAATTAGATATTTTTTACCCCAAAATGGTTCAACCCTACTTCCTGTTAAAGAATATACATTTTGATCGACTCCATGACCTTGACTCCAAAAAAACTCGAGGTCATTTTTATGACAAGACAATCTCAGCAAAGAATTCTGGGAGAAAACAAGCTACTTCACATCTTTAATGTCTTTTGAATTAATCGTTTAAATGTTTTGTTTTTTTAAATATTTCTTCCATCATCGCAGGATCTAAACGTTCAGCTTCACTCGCCAAAGCAGGATTTTGCAATCAAAGATAAATACATGAAAATATGAATCTTTGAAAAACATTTCTTACAATTAAAGGTCGTTTTTTTTCCAAGATTCACATATTTTGTCAAATTTTCTTTTCTAATCTCACTTTCATGAGTTCCAGAAACGCCGGGATTAAACCACAAAGAACATTTAAGTCATATTAACCACCAGACGGTGGATATTGTGACAAAACAAAGAAGATTAAAAATGTGTTTTGAACACAAGGGCGAAGGAACACAAACAAATATGAAACACGACATTGAGGATGGATTACGTTCATGTTTCTCAGACGCAATCATACGAGGATTAAATCCATGTGCGAGAGAATCTTTCAGTTTGTCGTTCAACGCTCGCGGTTGAAGACAAAGTCACTCTAGACTCGGAGCCGAACAACAGAAGATGGATCTGGATCACGGGTCAGAAACTGGGTCGAACCGAAGACCTCCTGCGATGCAGCGACAGATTAAATATGTTATTGTTTAATTGCTTTAATAACATTAAGATTCATGAGCAGGTCGAGCAGATGCTGCAGCGAAGACTCGAAGGATCAATAATAATATGAAGATGATCCGATGTTTTAATGATTATTTATTTAAAGCAGTTTTTTAATCTATATTTAAGAGGAAAAAAAAGATATTTTGTTTTTTAAATCTGTATTGAAGAGGAAAAACTATTAAAATGTATTTTTTTTAAATCTGTATTCAAGAGGAAAAACAATAAAAATGTGTTTTTTTAAATTAAATCTGTATTTAAGAGGAAAAACAATAAAAATGTGTTTTTTTAAAATCTGTATTTAAGAGGAAAAACTATTAAAATGTATTTTTTAAATCTGTATTTAAGAGGAAAAAACAATAAAAATGTGTTTTCTTTAAATCTGTATTTAAGGGGAAAACATATTAAAATGTATTTTTTAAATCTGTATTTAAGAGGAAAAACACAATAAAAATGTGGGTTTTTTTAATCTGTATTTAAGAGGAAAAAACAATAAAAAATGTGTTTTCTTTAAATCTGTATTTAAGGGGAAAACCTATTAAAATGTATTTTTTAAATCTGTATTTAAGAGGAAAAAACAATAAAAATGTGTTTTTTTAAATCTGTATTTAAGAGGAAAAACTATTAAATGTATTTCTTAAATCTGTATTTAAGAGGAAAAAACAATAATAATGTGTTTTTTTAAATTAAATCTGTATTTAAGAGGAAAAACTATTAAAATGTATTTTTTTTTAACCGAAGACCTCCTGCGATGCAGCGACAGATTAAATATGTTATTGTTTAATTGCTTTAATAACATTAAGATTCATGAGCAGGTCGAGCAGATGCTGCAGCGAAGACTTGAAGGTTCAATAATAATATGAAGATGATCCGATGTTTGTTTCAGAACAATGTTTTAATGATTATTTATTTAAAGCAGTTTTTTAATCTATATTTAAGAGGAAAAAAAAAGATCTTTTGTTTTTTTTAATCTACATTTAAGAGGAAAAAACAATAAAAATGTGTTTTTTTAAATATATAAGAGGAAAAACACAATAAAAATTATCTTGTTTTTTTATCTATATTTAAGAGGAAAACCACAATAAAATGTGTTTTTTTAAATCTGTATTTAAGAGGAAAAACACAATAACAATTATCTTGTTTTTTTTAATCTATATTTAAGAGGAAAAACAATAAAAATGTGTTTTTAAAATCTGTATTTAAGAGGAAAAACTATTAAAAAAAAAAAATTAAATCTGTATTTAAGAGGAAAAACAATAAAAATGTGTTTTTTTTTAATCTGTATTAAAGAGGAAAAAACAATAAAATGTGTTTTTTAAATCTATATTTAAGAGGAAAAACTATTAAAATGTATTTTTTAAATCTGTATTTAAGAGGAAAAAACAATAAAATGTATTTTTTAAATCTATATTTAAGAGGAAAAACACAATAAAAATGTGTTTTTTAAATCTGTATTTAAGAGGAAAAACTATTAAAATGTTTTTTTTAATCTATATTTAAGAGGAAAAACACAATAAAAACTATCTTGTTTCTTCTAAATCTATATTTAAGTGGAAAAACAATAAAAATGTGTTTTTAAAATCGGTATTTAAGAGGAAAAACTATTAAAAAAAAAATTAAAATCTGTATTTAAGAGGAAAAACAATAAAAATGTGTTTTTTTAAATCTATATTTAAGAGGAAAAACTATTAAAATGTATTTTTTTAAATCTGTATTTAAGAGGAAAAACAATAAAAATGTGTTTTTTAAATCTGTATTTAAGAGGAAAAAAAACAATAAAATGTATTTTTTAAATCTATATTTAAGAGGAAAAACACAATAAAAATGTGTTTTTTAAATCTGTATTTAAGAGGAAAAAAACAATAAAATGTATTTTTTAAATCTATATTTAAGAGGAAAAACACAATAAAAATGATCTTGTTTTTTTGTATCTATATTTAAGAGGAAAAACACAATAAAAATGATCTTGTTTTTTTTAAATCTATATTTAAGAGGAAAAACACAATAAAAATGTGTTTTTTTAAATCTATATTTAATAGTAAAAAGCCAATAAAAGATTGTATTTCACTCACATGAGACGCTGCTGTTGCTCGGCACCACGATGGGATGAATTCCTGGACTTTTCACGATGTCCTGCCAGTGGATGGTGTCGGCGTGACACAGGAACTTGTTCTTGTCCACGTAAACACTTCCACTCAGGATCTCTGCCAACAAAAACAAACAGTTACTTCAATATTATTTGTAAAAACTTCTTTCTTAAAGTGTTGGCAAGTTTTGACAAAACCCTAAAGATCAACTGGTTAAGAAACATTTTCAACATGGAGCCGTTCGACAGGTTTCTTTGGAGAGAAAGACGAAGAAAGAAAGAGAGAAAGAAAGAGAGAAAGAAAGAGAAAAAGAAAGAGAGAAAAGCGATCTCTGGGATCAGTTGCTGTTTGAAAAATCTCTCCAGCCAATCAGCAGAGTCTGTTCACACCTGTGTCAGACATGGCCACGCCCACTCTGAACCACCTGACTGAACCCGGCAGCAAAAGAAAACAAAAAACAAATACAAATAAAACAAAGTAGAAAAAAAAACACCATGTGTTTAAACAATGTGTTTGAAGATGGAAAATTGAAATCTAATTTACTGTATTATTCTTACACATGTGCACCTGTGATGTCATCAGAAGATCAACCAATCACGTGGACGACTCTTCATCGTCTAGTTTAGAACAAAGACTTGTTTGTTAAATATTACTATCAAAAACTACTGTTCACGTACCAAAGTACTCCCCTTAGGAAAACACTATTTATTCAAGAAACAGACTGCTGACATGTTTACATCCCCCACCTCTCACCCTAGGTAGCTTGGATAGACTCATTGAATACAAAACATTAAAGGTCTTCCTTGATGATAAATAAATATAAATATAATATAAAGAATCACTGAAGGCGCCATTTGATTCAAACTATCAGAAACAACTTTATAAAATATAAAAATACATTCAAAAGTATGATTTAAAATTAATATCAACTTCTTTAGATTCTTTTCTCCACATTCATTGATTTCATATCATTTTAAAATGGCAGATTTGAGATAAATCAATACTTTCCCACAATCATTACTGCCGTAGATCTCTTGTGGAGGATGTAGAATACTACCACAAAATACTACCTTTGAATTCTATAGAAATTGATCATTAAACCATTAATTTTAGCTGTAATACATATCAGGAATTGTCAAAGAGTATATGTTTATTGATCAATAATTATCCGAAGTTACAATCAGTGACTGACTCGGATCAATACTAGAGAATATTGACCGTTATTTCCCAAAATATATGTAGACTTTTGTAGAAATTAATCATCATATTTGAATCATCTTAGTCACATGGTATTGTCAACGTTGAAAGGTTTGTTAGATTTGATGTAAATAATGATATAAAATTATAATATAAACCTTCAAAGAAATAATAACGTTGACTCTAGATTAGGTGGCGATCAGAGCACATTTGTTTAGGTCATAATATGCGATGGAAATCCTATGCTATGCTATGCTATGCTATGCTATACAATGCTATGCTATGCTATGATATGCTCGACAAAGCTATGCTATGCTCGACAAAGCTATGCTATGCTATGCTATACTATATAATGCTATACTATGCGTTGCTATGTTATGCTATACAAAGCTATGCTGTGCTCTGCTATGCTGTGCTGTGCTATGCTTTACTATACAATGCTATACTATGCTTTGCTATGTTATGCTATACAAAGCTATGCTGTGCTCTGCTATGCTGTGCTGTGCTATGCTATACTATACAATGCTATACTATGCTTTGCTATGTTATGCTTTACAAAGCTATGCTGTGCTGTGCTATGCTGTGCTGTGCTATGCTATACTATACAATGCTATACTATGCTTTGCTGTGTTATGCTATACAAAGCTATGCTGTGCTCTGCTATGCTGTGCTGTGCTATGCTATACTATACAATGCTATACTATGCTTTGCTGTGTTATGCTATACAAAGCTATGCTGTGCTCTGCTATGCTGTGCTGTGCTATGCTATACTATACAATGCTATACTATGCTTTGCTATGTTATGCTATACAAAGCTATGCTGTGCTGTGCTGTGCTATGCTATGCTATGCTATGCTATGCTATGCTATACTATACAATGCTATGCTACGCTATGCTACGCTATGCTATGCTATGCTATTCTATGCCATATTATGCCATGCTATGCTACACTTGTGTACGTTTACAAAAAACTCCAAATGCATACTGTATCGCAATCACATTACAGTTAAAATAAATAAATAAAAATATTGCTATTAGATTTTTTTTTCCCAAAATCATTCAGCCCTACTTCCATGATTCTTAACGTATAAATGAGAAAGAGCGTCAGACACTGAAATCTCACTCAATTCTGTAAAAACTGAATTTTCTTCCACACCTTCCGACTGTTATTGTTCCCAGAAATCCATCCATAAAGTAATTCCACCGTCATTAAAACCTCGCAAAACACGTGACGACTGATTGTTTTTATTACTTTTCCCACTTTGTTCTTTCACCTTTTTTCATCTAATTTTCCTCGCCGCACGCTTCACGTCAGCGAGTCCGCGGAGGATTCGGCGAGGAGACGAGAGTCAGAACAAGTTTTGTAATTTTCATTTCATCAACATCGCGGCGAAACACACTTTTTTCCCAAAATGCAATTAAGAATCACCTTCTCGAGCCGACGCCTGCTGGAGTGATGCTCGCGACACAGAGTTAGACGATAAGAACGTCCTCTGGAAACTTTGGGTGGGAAAGACTTAAAAACCAAGACGGTAATCAGGTTACCGTAAGTAAATAAAGTGAAGATGCATTTCTTCCTGACACGACTGCGACTTCAAACACATCGACGACACAAAGAGACGTTTAACTTCAAAAGAAAAGCACTGAGCCTTAAAATTGTAATTTATTCCAGATATTTTGCTTTTGAAGGTTTGAACGTTTGACAGAAAAACTTCCACTTGATCTGAATCTCCTTCCACACGACTTCAAGGCCAAGAAAAACACAAACACTAGAATCGAGAAAATACTTCACTATGATGTCGTAAAGTTTAACTCTAAGGGAAATAGAATCTAATATTTTTAAAAAAACATTATAATTGCACGAGGGGCTGAACCATAGATTGCTGGTCATTCACTAAGATTGTTCATGTAAACTACGTGCGTCAACCTTTTGTTTCCATCAAGGTTTTTACCCGTTTTAAAACTGTTTCCACGCAGTTACACTGTATGACCACTAGAGGCTTCTGTCTCAAACACTTTATAATCCCATCACCTCAAAGCCGTTCCAGTAGTTATCAGACGAAAACATATTCTTGTAGATCAACTTCAGATATTAAATTAGTCGCAAAAACTGATAAATCACAAAATGTAACTTCAGGATCATCTGGGAGTTACTTCACGTATTTGTTTTTGAAGGTTTAAACGTGTGAAAAACTTCCACTTGATCTGAATCTACTTCCACACGACTTCAAGGCCAAGAAAAACACTAGAATCGAGAAAATACTTCATTATGATGTCGTAAAGTTGAAATCTAAGGGAATTAGAATCTAGTATTTTTATAAAAAACATGAATTGTTGTTTTTTGTTATACATATTTACAAACATTTTCATTTGGTATCTGCAATTTTGCACGAGGGGCTGAACCATAGATTGCTGGTCATTCACTAAGATTGTTCATGTAAACTACAGGCGTCAACCTTTTGTTTCAATCAAGGTTTTTACCCGTTTTAAAACTGTTTCCACGCAGTTACACTGTATGACCACTAGAGGCTTCATTTTTCAGGTTCATTTGAGTAGAAAGTGACATAATTTGGTGTAAAAATGTAAAAATGAAAGAAAAGAAACCAATAAATCAGTGTCATTGGAATGAAAAATGGTTCGTTTTGCATTTAAAACATTAAAAAAATGTTCTTTTTAATCATTTAATATAGTTTATTAATAGTTAAATTAAATCATTTCTATATTAAAGTGTTGAAGATGTTAGTCTGAAATCTGAAGCTTTATATATTTACTTTAATTAACTATAAGTAAACACGTTTAAATCAAGTTAAACGATCGTTGATGTGACACAATTTGACTTGAAACTTTATCGACACCTTCTCGTCAGACATTGTGACGACGACAAAAACATGATCGTAAACAGGTCAACAAGATTCTTCTTCTGTTGTTTCCTCATGGTCGCGTCCATCTCCGTGAACTTTGACCTCTGACATCCTGTCACGGCTGCACCGACTAGAACTAGATCCACGAACACAGACTCAAGGATGCAAGAGATTCCAGGGTCGACTGTAATTAGAGAAACTAACGAGTCTCGCCCGGAGCTGCAATTAAATCACAGGATCTTCTCATCCAGGTTCGTACGTCCAAGGTCACCAAATATTTTCATGACATCATGTGGCTTTATTATCGTATTCCTTTGATTCTCAGCCCGAGGAATGAAGGCATTTCCATCCTCCCTCCATCCTCCTTCCATCCTCCCTCCCTCCATTCTCCCTCCATCCTCCCTCCATCCTCCTTCCATCCTTCCTCCATCCTCCTTCCATCCTTCCTCCATCCTCCCTCCCTCCATTCTTCCTCCATCCTCCTTCCATCCTCCCTCCCTCCATTCTTCCTCCATCCTCCCTCCATCCTCCTTCCATCCTTCCTCCATCCTCCCTCCCTCCATTCTTCCTCCATCCTCCCTCCATCCTCCTTCCATCCTTCCTCCATTCTCCCTCCATCCTCCTTCCATCCATCCTCCCTCCATTCTTCCTCCATCCTCCCTCCATCCTCCTTCCATCCTTCCTACATCCTCCCTCCATCCTCTCCCATCCTTATTCAATCCTCCCTCCCTCCATCCTCCCTCCCTCCTACTTCCAACTTCCCTCCATCTTCCCTCTATCCTTCCTCCATACTCCCTCCATCCTTCCTCTATCTTCCCTCCATCCCCCTCCATCAGACCTCCCTCCATCGTCCTCCATATTCCCTCATCTTGCCTTCCTCCATCTTCCCTCCATTCATCCTTCCTTAATCCTCCCTCCATCTTCCCTCAATCCTCCCTCCATTTTCCCTCCATCCTCCCTTCGTCTTCCCTCAACCCTCCCTCCATTTTCTCTCCATCCTCCCTTCGTCTTCCCTCCATCCTCCCTACATCCAACTTCACTCAAGCCTCCCTCCATCTTCCCTCTATCCACCCTCATCTCCCCTCCATTCTCCCTACATCCATCCTTCCTGAATCCTCCCTCCATCTTCCTTCCATCTTCCCTCCATTTTCCCTGCATCCCTCCTCCCTCCATCCTCCCTCCATCTTCCCTCAGGCTTGAAAGAAGGTGTTCAATTACCTGCTCATTACTGTTTTTTTTCCATCTGCCCGACAGCACCGGTCGATGAAACTAATCATTGTTTTCAGAAAATATATAATTCTGACTTGAAATATAATAAATAAAATAATAAATAATAATAAATAAATAAATAATAACCATATTATAAAGAAAACAATATGTTTGTGGAGATATTATTAACGTACAAGACAGAAAATAATGTTTCTATAGTTGTCAGAATAAAACTTTTAAAAGGACAATAATAATCTAGTACTGTCAGATAATCAATATTGTACTTCAATTTTTAGCATGTTTTATTTAAAAGTAAATGTGTAAATAATGATTAAACAGTAATGATTAATTATTCAAATAAATGACCTGGATAATGAAGAAAAATATGTTGTACAAAAGTATATTATCATTATTATTTAATTATTATTTAAAAAAAGAAAATTCACATGATTTTTTTTATTTATTGTTGTATTTAAAATTAATGTGTAAATAATGATTAAAGAGTAATGATTAATTATTCAAATAAATGACCTTAATAATGATGAAAAATATGTTGTACAAAAGTATATTATCATTATTATTTAATTATTATTATAAAAAAGAAAATTCACATGATTTTTTTATTTATTGTTGTATTTAAAATTAATGTGTAAATAATGATTAAAGAGTAATGATTAATTATTCAAATAAATGACCTTAATAATGATGAAAAATATGTTGTACAAAAGTATATTATCATTATTATTTAATTATTATTATAAAAAAGAAAATTCACATGATTTTTTTATTTATTGTTGTATTTAAAATTAATGTGTAAATAATGATTAAAGAGTAATGATTAATTATTCAAATAAATGACCTTAATAATGATGAAAAATATGTTGTACAAAAGTATATTATCATTATTATTTAATTATTATTATAAAAAAGAAAATTCACATGTTTTTTTTATTTATTGTTGTATTTAAAATTAATGTGTAAATAATGATTAAAGAGTAATGATTAATTATTCAAATAAATGACCTTAATAATGATGAAAAATATGTTGTACAAAAGTATATTATCATTATTATTTAATTATTATTATAAAAAAGAAAATTCACATGATTTTTTTTATTTATTGTTGTATTTAAAATTAATGTGTAAATAATGATTAAAGAGTAATGATTAATTATTCAAATAAATGACCTTAATAATGATGAAAAATATGTTGTACAAAAGTATATTATCATTATTATTTAATTATTATTATAATAAAAGAAAATCATGAAAAAAAACATGATTTTTCAATTTATTGTTGTGTTTATTGTGAGTCTTGTGTTTATGAAAGTGGCCTCAATACAAACAAATCCTTCATCATGTGACGACACAACAGTGTCTGTTCCAGGATTAAGACGATTCATCTCCGTACGTCGGGCGTCGAACCGTCGCCTTCGTCCCCAAACATGCTTCTTCCTCAGCAGATAATTGCATCTGCAGCCCGAGATTGAATCTCATCGTCCCTCACACGATTGTTTTCTGGGAGCAAAATGGCTGGATTTTAGGGATTATGGAATTAAAGACGCGAAGAAAAGCATCTGCTTAAGGATGAGCAAAGAGGGGGAAATGAAGGGGCGACAGTGAAGAAACGGGGGTTGTCGGTTTGCATCCCTGCCCACATTCAGCCTAAACTGTCATAAAAACCTGGTAATCTGAGTTTAATGACGGAGGAAGAACAGATTAGAAGGAGCGATGAGCAGCGATGAAGGTCCAGACAAGGACAATAAACGAGTGTAGAGAAGGAGGACGAGAACATTAGCGAGTGGTTACGAAGAAGGAGTCAAACTTCAGATGATCCGGACGCATGTGAGACCAGAACTGAAGTAGAATCTGAAGAAAAGCAAACGAGGGAAAGAAAGAGAAGAACGATGGAGTCAGACTCACGAAAAGCAAACATGTTGATGGAGCAACACCAGCAGAAGGTTTTCAAAGAAGAGATTCTTGTTTTTTATCTTATTTTTAGACCCGTGAGCCGGTTCTGATGTTCAGGTTGAAAAATCCTTCCATGGAACCTTCATGTGAGAATGAAAGTAAATCAGTGGCATCAGGATATTGAATGATTCAATTATATTTATTATTACTATTTCATTTTACATGATTATTCTTAATCTAATCTGTCCCAACCTACCATTTCATTCATTTTAAATAATTTTAAATAATTTTAAATAATTTTAAATTATTTTCACTTTGTTCTGACTTTAAAAGTTTGACTTTGTTTTTATTTAATTTTTAATTTAACTTATTTTTTCCTGCACAAAGAGTTCGGTAATGTATTCAATTCAATTTTATTTTCTAAATTGAATCCGTATTCTATTAAAGTAATTAAAAAATGTTGGTATAATATTAACAACAGTTAAGAAGCAGGTTAAAATATTTAATATTTAAATAAAAATATTCAATATGTGAATATAAAACTAATTTAAAGCAATTATTCAACAAAAAATAAAATGCCTAAAGAACAGTTCTATACAAAACAAACACTAAGTTTTTAATATTTTAAATGTTAAATTGAAACCAATTTTCCGGTGACACTGATATCCGTCCATTGGTAGTATTTGTCTGTTATTTGAGTTTTAATATTCAGTCAAAGAAAGTGTTAACAGTTGAAACAAGAGCTTAGTGTTGGACACCATGTGGATTCCATGTTTACTGGCAAACGTAAAAACACAAACAGCACTAATGTTGTCACTTATTGTTGCGTCACGAACACAAAACGTCAATAAACGAGAAACACGAAGCTGCTTCAAAGTTTCACTCGAGTTAAATTCCAGTCAAACGACTTGATCGCCTCAGAACTGATCGACTCAAATCAAAGCTGATCCTCCATCATCACTACAAGGTTTGTCACTGGGGCCTGAACATCCGTGAAGCCGTCAACACAAACACAAAAAGTATCCTTTTCTAAACCCAGAGACGGACAGCTCAGCACTTCACTCTCCTAGCTTAAGCTAGCGTTAGCTTTAGCTAGCATTAGCTTTTACTATCTATTTACAACGTCATCTCGCTCATAACGTACAGACTCCATAACCAAAAACACGACGGATCGGGAAGCTGGTTTTCGCAAGACGACCCGCCGCCAACGAACACACTCAAACAATGATCGTTGCCATCTAGTGGCTAAACCTTTAAACTACAGCTGTAATCATTGTGTGAATGCTGGGAAGCATTCACACGATTGAGATCCTGTTTTCTTCTGACCTAAACTGTGTATCGCTTCTCCTTACACAATTTTTATCCGATTTGAACCGTTCAAACTTTTATCAATTCAGCCCGTTTCCGAAATGCGGGCTATGTTCTAGCTTTCTTTTATCTCTTCCACTTTTATTCCTCTTTTTTTTACCCCATTCATTTCAATGGGGAAAATCTTTAACTCATGTTTCAACTCCTTCCACTACTACTTCTACTACTAATTCTACTATTACTTTTACTTTTCTACTATTTCTACTTTTACTACTAATTCTACTACTACTTTTACTTTTCTACTATTTCTACTTTTACTACCAATTCCACTACTACTTCAACTAATACTTCTACTACTAATAATTCCACTACTACTTTAACTAATACTTCTACTACTAATTTCACGACTACTTCTACTAATACTACTACTAATTTCACGACTACTTCTACTAATACTACTACTAATTCCACTACTACGTCCACTAATACTTCTACTACTAATTTCACGACTACTTCTACTAATACTACTACTAATTCTACTACTACTTTTACTTTTCTACTATTTCTACTTTTACTACCAATTCCACTACTACTTCAACTAATACTTCTACTACTAATAATTCCACTACTACTTTAACTAATACTTCTACTACTAATTTCACGACTACTTCTACTAATACTACTACTAATTCCACTACTACTTCTACTAATACTTCTACTACTAATTTCACGACTACTTCTACTAATACTACTACTAATTCCACTACTACTTCTACTAATACTTCTACTACTAATTTCACGACTACTTCTACTAATACTACTACTAATTCCACTACTACTTATTTCACTACAACTTCCACAGCACAGCAGGGTCAGCATTCGCACTGCATTTTCTTCTGGAAATGTATTTTTCTAGTTTACAACGTGTTTCGAAAAAGACTGGTTTATTCTTGTAAAACAAAGTCAGTAAATATACTTTGCTTCATGAACTGGTCAAAATAACACTAGACGTGAATTTCACGAGGTAAAAAAAATGTCACGTCCGTACAATTCCAAGTAAACTTTAAATATCAATGATTTTCAAATCTAGAACGAGAATCCTCTTTTCACACGTTCCATCTTAAGGCTCTGCCAACAGTATTTGATTCTGCCCAGTTAGCGAACGGTCGTATTGCTCAAGAGCGTCTGCCAGTCTCTGTGGAACTCAAAGTCTTCGACGTCTCTTTGTTTGTGTGAAAACATCAACGTCGAAGAATCAAAACAGTGAAACGTGATGACAGCCGGGAGGATGAAGGTGGAAGAAAGACAGAGGAGGGATGAAGTGAGAGCAGATGGGCCGTGAAGGAAGAGAGGACGCCTTGGCTTCCAACCACAGGCTCGTGTTCGAGCGTCCAAGCGAGGAGATGCTTCAGCAGATGGAACTCAGACCGAAGCGCTCGACTCTGGACGGACGCGGCGAAGGCGACGGATCCGCGTCAACAACTCCAAACAAATCTGGAGGCAGAGACGCCGAAGTGGGAACGAGTGGGTTGAGGAGAAATAAAAGCTTGACGCTGTGTCGTCGTTATTCGGGCGACGCCGGGTGTAAAGTGCGACAAGACGGTGGTCGAGAGTCTGGTTTCAGGCTGAGACACGATGTAGACGAGAAAAGGAAATATGTAACAATTAGTAACGTATTTTCCGGACTATAAGTCACAGTTTTTTTCATAGTTTGTCCGGGGGTGAGATTATACTCTGGAGCGACTTATTATTATTAACACATTATTAGCGGTATATCATTTCACTTGTTATTTTCACACTAAACCACAAGAGGGCGCTCTAGGCCTGTGTTGATCATTTCCACGTAGAAGAGGAAGCATCTTCTACCTCCGGAGTTAGTTAGTTGTTTAAAAGTGACACGAGGATGAAGAGTTATTTGGAGTTACACGGATGGTTTGGTAAACTTGTTAGTTATTGATGCTATAGTTCTCTGAATAACTCTTCATATGTTATGTTAACATACCAGGTTCTCACTTCATGTAACGTAACATTATTCTGTTGTTGCCTCTAGTTTTATTTTAAATTGTCTTTCAAGATCACATGTCTGTTCTTGGATTTTATAAAATACATTTCCCCCCAAAATGCGACTTATACTCCAGTGCGACTTATATATGTTTTTTCTTCTTTATTATGCATTTTATGGCGACTTGTGCTCCGGAGACACTTATAGTCCGGAGAATACGGTACTTAGTTATTAGGAAAATGTTGTGCATGATTTGGATTTTATAATCCATGTGTTTGTTTCTTCTCGTCTGGACTATTGTAACAGTTTATTTCATGTCTAAACCAGAAGGATGTGTCTCGTCTGCAGTTCATACAAAACTCTTCTCCTTCAAACTCTTCACTGGCTGCCAGTTTCTTTCAGGATCATTTTAAAATTCTGGTTCTTACTTTCAGATCTATTCATGGTCAGACCTTCCATCAGTGATCTGATCCAGACTTACACCCCAGCTCGGGCTCTGAGGTCTGTGGATCAGAATCTACTGATGGTTCCTGAACTTCAGGACCAGAGGAGAGAAATCCTTCCAGACTGTTGCTCCTAAGCTTTGGAACCATCTCTGTGTTTGATGATCTACTGACTCCTTCAAGAAACATCTGTGTTTGATGATCTACTGACTCCTTCAAGAAACATCTGTGTTTGATGATCTACTGACTCCTTCAAGAAACATCTGTGTTTGATGATCTACTGACTCCTTCAAGAAACATCTGTGTTTGATGATCTACTGACTCCTTCAAGAAACATCTGTGTTTGATGATCTACTGACTCCTTCAAGAAACATCTCTGTGTTTGATGATCTACTGACTCCTTCAAGAAACATCTGTGTTTGATGATCTACTGACTCCTTCAAGAAACATCTGTGTTTGATGATCTACTGACTCCTTCAAGAAACATCTGTGTTTGATGATCTACTGACTCCTTCAAGAAACATCTGTGTTTGATGATCTACTGACTCCTTCAAGGAACATCTGTGTTTGATGATCTACTGACTCCTTCAAGAAACATCTCTGTGTTTGATGATCTACTGACTCCTTCAAGAAACATCTCTGTGTTTGATGATCTACTGACTCCTTCAAGAAACATCTGTGTTTGATGATCTACTGACTCCTTCAAGAAACATCTGTGTTTGATGATCTACTGACTCCTTCAAGAAACATCTGTGTTTGATGATCTACTGACTCCTTCAAGAAACATCTGTGTTTGATGATCTACTGACTCCTTCAAGAAACATCTGTGTTTGATGATCTACTGACTCCTTCAAGAAACATCTGTGTTTGATGATCTACTGACTCCTTCAAGAAACATCTGTGTTTGATGATCTACTGACTCCTTCAAGGAACATCTGTGTTTGATGATCTACTGACTCCTTCAAGAAACATCTGTGTTTGATGATCTACTGACTCCTTCAAGGAACATCTGTGTTTGATGATCTACTGACTCCTTCAAGGAACACCTGTGTTTGATGATCTACTGACTCCTTCAAGAAACATCTGTGTTTGATGATCTACTGACTCCTTCAAGAAACATCTGTGTTTGATGATCTACTGACTCCTTCAAGGAACATCTGTGTTTGAT
>NC_141829.1:3380396-3385396 GCF_982586985.1 Callionymus lyra
CTCGTGTACTTAATGCATCTGATCCTCTCGTGGACGTGGCCTATGGATCGTATCGACCTCCGAGCATCTCCTGAGAACATCCCGCACACAAGCCATGGACTCCTGAGAACATCATAGACACACTAATGGACGAGTCTGTGCGTCGCGAGGAAAAGGAAAAAGATAAGAAAAGGTTGTTTTTGTAGAATCACAATCATGTCATTTATCGCTCGGTTACACAACGGAACCTGCTTTTCATTCGACATCTGAAATAGATCTTGAATAACACGTGTTTATTTAGAAGCTAAAGCTTTAGCCTCAAAACTAATGTTTCTGTTTTTTCTTACTGAAATTTGTGCCTTTTTCTGCTCAGAAAACACAAAAAGATCATGTTTTTTAGTTGAAAAGTTGAGTCATTGTTGGTCAGAATTAGAAAGTAAGTTGAAAAGTATCAACTCATCTGCAAAAATGTGTGTTTTCATCTATAGAGAAATTAACCAAATCGTCTTTTGGCTCAAATATACAAACTGGACATAAATTTGTTACAAATCGAAGGTTAAAATACTTATTGAACGTATAGTAGATTTAGTTTATTGTGTATTTCAAAGAGTGTTTCTAGAATTCTATGGTTTGTTTGGTGCAACACATGGTTGAGGAGAAAGAATGAATACATTCAATTTTACCGAAAAATAAACGAGTTGAAATGAGGTTGTTTTTTTTCTTTTATCTTATCGTTTGAAAAAAGAAAAAGAAATAATACACGTAATGAAAGTAACCAGGATAAAAACGTAACGTTAAATATTGTGTATAAAACCTGTATTTCCAGTTTAGACTCAATGTATATATTTTCTCTCAAAGCAACTTCATATAAATTAATACAAATGGTGAAAATAAACATGAAATACTTTCTATATGATTCATTTATATTCATGTCAATGTTTGGCAACGTCAACTTTGTTGTAAATAACAGAAACAAAAAGTTTACATTTCTACTTCTACTACTATACTAATGATCGACTCTGGTGTCATGTAGTGAATGTACTTCAAGATGCAGTAACTTCTCATCATGACCATGTTTTACACTTTATTACTTTATAAAGTTGCTCTGAAATCTGGACGAACGAGAGGTTACGAGAGTCCATTATGACGTAATAATGGCTTCACTGCTCCTCCAGCTGTAATCACGCTTTGTTTATACAACGAGTCCCTTGGAGGTGAAGACCAATGATGACGCGCGGTGACAAACCCCCATGCTTGACCAATCACAGCAGAGTGGGCGTGGTTATGGTCAACAAGATTTCATCTCCAGAAAAAACAAAAAAGTGTTTTCGGTGGGCGGAGCTTAAGATCATTTTCTAATGTCAATATTTCAATGAAAAGAGAATTTTGTACAAACACACACTGATGATACAATAGAGTCACACATCACAACAACACACACACTGATGATACAATAAAGTCACACATCACAACACACACACACACTGATGATACAATAGAGTCACACATCACAACAACACACACACTGATGATACAATAAAGTCACACATCACAACAACACACACACTGATGATACAATAGAGTCACACATCACAACAACACACACACACACACACACACACACACACACACACTGATGATACAATAGAGTCAAAGCAACACACACACACTTATGATACAAAATAGAGTCACACATCCCAGCAACACACACACTGATGATACAATAGAGTCACACATCACAACAACACACACACACTGATGATACAATAGAGTCACACATCACAACAACACACACGCACTGATGATACAATAGAGTCACACACAGACACACACACACGCACAGATGATACAATAGAGTCACACACAGACACACACACACTCACTGATGATACAATAGAGTCACACATCACAACAACACACACACACACTGATGATACAATAGAGTTACACATTACAACAACACACACACACTGACGATACAATAGAGTCACACACACACACACAGACACACACACACCCCCCACGCACACACACATACACACACCCCACGCACACACACACACACACACACACACACACACACACACACACACACACACACACACACACACACACACACACACACACACACACACACACACACACACACACACACACACACACACACACACTCACTCACCCGTCAGGTTCTTCAGACCCAACTGTCTGAGACCGAAGTTCCCGTCGCGTCTGTAGTTGAGAAACACTGCCAGCGAGTATCGATCCTCGTACAACTTGTTTCCTCTGATGATGCGAAGGTTCTCCAGCGGCAGGTAGTCGAACTGGTTCAGAGCCACCAACACGTAGCCGGTCACCTCTCGGATGGACTGCAACACAGAGAGACGTCTTCAGTTCATCGTCCATCAATCAGCTTGAAATAATACATGAATAATACAAATGTTTGTACGACACGACCACGGAAACTACCTTGACCTGCTTAAAAGTACTTCTTCTAAACAGAAATGATGAATATTTATGTGTTTTTCATCTAACTTTCAGTGGAGTTTAATGAAAATATATCAGTGTCATTGAAGGAATTTAACATTTTAAATGATTGAAGGTTTCTGCGATTATATAAAGTTACAAGTCTGGTTCTTTAAAGGTTTCTGCGATTATATAAAGTTACAAGTCTGGTTCTTTGAGGGTTTCTATGATTATATAAAGTTACAAGTCTGGTTCTTTAAAGGTTTCTGCGATTATATAAAGTTACAAGTCTGGTTCTTTGAGGGTTTCTGCGATTATATAAAGTTACAAGTCTGGTTCTTTGAGGGTTTCTATGATTATATAAAGTTACAAGTCTGGTTCTTTAAAGGTTTCTGTGATTATATAAAGTTACAAGTCTGGTTCTTTAAAGGTTTCTGCGATTATATAAAGTTACAAGTCTGGTTCTTTAAAGGTTTCTGCGATTATATAAAGTTACAAGTCTGGTTCTTTGAGGGTTTTTGTGATTATATAAAGTTACAAGTCTGGTTCTTTGAGGGTTTCTATGATTATATAAAGTTACAAGTCTGGTTCTTTAAAGGTTTCTGCGATTATATAAAGTTACAAGTCTGGTTCTTTAAAGGTTTCTGCGATTATATAAAGTTACAAGTCTGGTTCTTTAAAGGTTTCTGCGATTATATAAAGTTACAAGTCTGGTTCTTTGAGGGTTTCTATGATTATATAAAGTTACAAGTCTGGTTCTTTAAAGGTTTCTGCGATTATATAAAGTTACAAGTCTGGTTCTTTAAAGGTTTCTGCGATTATATAAAGTTACAAGTCTGGTTCTTTGAGGGTTTCTATGATTATATAAAGTTACAAGTCTGGTTCTTTAAAGGTTTCTGCGATTATATAAAGTTACAAGTCTGGTTCTTAAAAGGTTTCTGTGATTATATAAAGTTACAAGTCTGGTTCTTAAAAGGTTTCTGTGATTATATAAAGTTACAAGTCTGGTTCTTTAAAGTTTTCTGCGATTATATACAGCAAGACGTCTGGTTCTTTAAAGGTTTCTGTGATTATAAACAGCAACAAGTCTGGTTCTTTAAAGGTTTCCGTGATTATATACAGCAACAAGTCTGGTTCTTTAAAGGTTTCTGTGATTATATACAGCAACAAGTCTGGTTCTTTAAAGTTTTCTGCGATTATATACAGCAACAAGTCTGGTTCTTTAAAGTTTTCTGCGATTATATACAAGAACAAGTCTGGTTCTTTAAAGGTTTCTGTGATTATATACAGCAACAAGTCTGGTTCTTTAAAGGTTTCTGTGAATATATACAGCAACAAGTCTGGTTCTTTAAAGGTTTCTGTGATTATAAACAGCAACAAGTCTGGTTCTTTAAAGGTTTCTGCGATTATATACAGCAACAAGTCTGGTTCTTTAAAGGTTTCTGCGATTATATACAGCAACAAGTCTGATTCTTTAAAGGTTTCTGCGATTATATAAAGTTACAATTCTAGTTCTTTAGAGGTTTCTGTGATTATATAGAGCAACAAGTCTGGTTCTTTAAAGGTTTTTGCGATTATATACAGCAACAAGTCTGGTTCTTTAAAGGTTTCTGTGATTATATACAGCAACAAGTCTGGTTCTTTAAAGGTTTCTGTGATTATATACAGCAACAAGTCTGGTTCTTTAAAGGTTTCTGTGATTATATACAGCAACAAGTCTGGTTCTTTAAAGGTTTCCGTGATTATATACAGCAACAAGTCTGGTTCTTTAAAGGTTTCTGCGATTATATAAAGTTACAAGTCTGGTTCTTAAAAGGTTTCTGTGATTATATACAGCAAGACGTCTGGTTCTTTAAAGGTTTCTGTGATTATAAACAGCAACAAGTCTGGTTCTTAAAAGGTTTCCGTGATTATATACAGCAACAAGTCTGGTTCTTTAAAGGTTTCTGCGATTATATAAAGTTACAAGTCTGGTTCTTTAAAGGTTTCCGTGATTATATACAGCAACAAGTCTGGTTCTTTAAAGGTTTCTGTGATTATATAAAGTTACAAGTCTGGTTCTTAAAAGGTTTCTGCGATAATATACAGCAAGACGTCTGGTTCTTTAAAGGTTTCTGTGATTATAAACAGCAACAAGTCTGGTTCTTTAAAGGTTTCTGTGATTATATACAGCAACAAGTCTGGTTCTTTAAAGGTTTCTGCGATTATTTAAAGTTACAAGTCTGGTTCTTAAAAGGTTTCTGTGATTATATACAGCAAGACGTCTGGTTCTTTAAAGGTTTCTGTGATTATATAAAGTTTCAAGTCTGGTTCTTTAAAGGTTTCTGCGATTATATAAAGTTACAAGTCCGGTTCTTTAAAGGTTTCTGCGCTTATATACAGCAACAAGTCCGGTTCTTTAAAGTTATTCTATTAAAAAAAAAAAATCAACCTTTGGCAACATGAATTAATGATTTAAATGATTAAAAAAAAACCATAAAAAACCCAATATTACAATAGAATAATTCAAAGTTTCAACATTATAATTGTTTAATTCAACATGTAATATTCTGATGACG
>NC_141829.1:3390396-3492896 GCF_982586985.1 Callionymus lyra
AGTTAGTATGCATCAGGATAGTGTACGTACTAACTAGTAACTAATTCTCCACAGATAGTATGTTTCAAACATACTTCTCTTAGTATACTAGAAGTTAGTATGCATCAGGATAGTGTGCGTACTAACTAGTAACTAATCCTCCACAGATAGTATGTCTCAAACATACTTCTCTTAGTACACTAGAAGTTAGTATCATCAGGATAGTGTACGTACTAACTAGTAACTAATCCTCCACAGATAGTATGTCTCAAACATACTTCTCTTAGTACACTAGAAGTTAGTATCATCAGGATAGTCTACATACTAACTAGTAACTAATCCTCCACAGATAGTATGTCTCAAACATACTTCTCTTAGTACACTAGAAGTTAGTATCATCAGGATAGTGTACGTACTAACTAGTAACTAATTCTCCACAGATAGTATGTCTCAAACATACTTCTCTTAGTATACTAGAAGTTAGTATCATCAGGATAGTGTACGTACTAACTAGTAACTAATCCTCCACGGATAGTATGTCTCAAATCAAACTCTGCTGCTACACACTAACAGGAAATGACGCGACAGCTTCTTCTTCTACTACTATTTAAGGATGATTTCAACCAGCTGTAGGAACACTAGCGCCACCTGCTGGCAGCACGTTTGGTCTCAAGAAATATGAGAAATATTTACGAGATATTTACGCCGGTATCAGCAGCGAAGACGTGTCGTCCTCCTACTACTACTGCTGAAAATACACCTGGAAGTATATGTATATATATCACCAAAAGATAATATTGTATCATATTTTGATGTTTTTTAATCATTCATCGTTTAAAACTCTACCAACGATTCTTCTCACAGTTTCACGTGAAATCAAAACATCTGTTTCTCACAACTTGATTCCTGACATTTAAAGAGTTTAGTCAAAGGAAGTCAACGTTTCTGGATCGAACTCAAGCTGGAAATCAAGGAGAAAAAACATGTTTTTTATTTGTTTCGTTGATCCTTCGTAAACACCAGCGAAAGAGAAGCTCTGAGAGAAACATCTTGAAATGTTGAAGGAGGACAAAGTTTCTCGGTCTTGTCTCTGATCCTTCAGAAGTTCCTCTGAAGACGAGCACGAGGATCCGTCAGAGAGCGACTTCTCGCCTGACTTTGCTCCGGGACTCGGCCGGCGACTGACCTTCCTATCAACAATCATTTTGTTTGGTCTCAGAATTGGATGTGGCAACCCACCGGGAGCAGTAGATACCGTGCAGCTGCTGCTTATGTTGTTCCCACAGAGTTTCCACTCTTTTTTTTCAATAACCATTTGGATTCTTCAGAACCGGGCGACCGGTTCCTCCTGATCAATACTTCCAAAGTGCACTCTCACCGAAAGAAAGAGGGAAAAGAAAGTCAGGAGAACACGCACTTCTCCACGGGTCGTTGCTCGGTAATAACAACAACAACAAAAAAAACACTTTGTAGTGATGACCTGCTCTCGCTGAGCTAATGGCTACATCTGCTCCACGTGGTCACTTTCATTAGGCGGCGTTGGGCTAAATAAGCAGCTTCGCGAGGACGCGGCGCTGGAACCATATGCTCTCTTCGGGGACGCGAGGACCGGGATTGGACGCCCAGATGTCCCAGAAGCAGCGCCGATGAAATTGGAATCTTCTCTAAGCCGTTAACGCGAAGGTACCTGGCACCACTTCTGAAGCTATTCTGTCTCGTACCTGCTAATTTTACCTCCGGATCATTTGCTTCTATTAAAGCAGCAAATTGCCTGCTTTATTTAACGACGTGACCCAGAGTCGTCCTGAATTCCCAAAATGAACGGCAGGAATCTTGAGCTGAGACTCGTCACGCCGTCCTTCCTGAGAAGATGGTAACAGACGACGATGTTAAAGGACAATATGATGATACTTTACTTCTTGTTTCTCAGATGAATTGTAGACTTATAACTATATATACGACCAAATACATCAAATCAAGTCTTTAATACAAGTGACCTTTAAAAAACAGAGCAATCACAACAGAGTAGTGACAGTGACATGGATGAAGTGACAAGATGAGACAATAAAAGACAATAAGACTCTAGAAAGACTTCATTTTCCAGTTTCTATTTGTTCAGGCTTTTCCTTGATTTCCTCAGTATTATCTTGATCTTTAAAGTATGTACTTTTTTGAGTATTGTTTTGATTGTTTAAGCGCTTTGTGACCCTGGTCTGGAAAAGCGCTCCATAAATAAATATTACTTACTTACTTACTTACTTAATGTATTAAATAATGTATCAATTCGTTTAACAATGAATTTGTATTTTTATATGAGATTAAAGTTGTATAAAATACATTTATTATGAGATTAAAGATGACATAAAGATTATAAAATATGTATTTCAATTAAATATTAATATATATATATTATTTTTATGCTCAAACATGTAAAACACGTTAAAAACAACCAAAGATTTTCAAATCTTTAAAAAACAACAACAATGTATTTGTAGGTTAGATGAACATTTGAGCAAACAGAGAGAAAATGCAATGAAGTTTAGAAAATAAGAATAATCTCAAGTGATAAAAAACTAATTTAATAACAAAGATAAATAATAGTAGTATTTTTGCAGAAACCTATACGTTTGCTGTGAATGACTTTACAGTTTATTTCTACTCAAGTGTTTTAAGAAACATTAGTTTAAATCATGGCTTCAGGTTTGACATGAAGAGCAACAGACCTGACTTGAAAATTAACAGTTTTCTTTTCGACTGGATTTTCACTATATATCACGATACATGGTACCGTTGACAGTATCCAGATACTTATCGTACCAGCAGTCAATACACACCTAGTTTCAACAAAAAAACAACAACTGTAATAAACCTTAACACTAGAAGTTCTACCTATAGAACCCACAGGTTCACCAGGCATTGAATACATGATTAAATACTTGAACATGAGTCCGATTTAAAACAAGGAGGTCCAATAAAAGTTGATCTTAAAGTTCAACTGTTTATGTGAGGGTGAGCGATCAGGAGACACCTGGACAGGTATGATCAGTCAGTTACCTTCACACGGTTTAGTGTCATCACCTGACCGAGGCAAGATTTGCGGAGGAAACAGGAAGCACTTAAAAAATAAAAGAACATTTGCTGAACCTTCTTTTTTTACGCACTTCTGCCACGACCTCTGTGAACCTCTGGTCTTTCCCCTGAAACATCCCTGGAGATCCGAGCACCGAACAGTAGCGAGAGGTTGAAAGATTAACAGGGATTTTCCTTCCTTCCTCTTCCCTGGACGGAGCTGCTGAAAGGAAGTGTGGCAGCAGAACAAACCCCTCGCTTGAGTCGCTGAGACGTGTGCGGCTTTGAAATGAAGCCACCGACCCCAGGTTTGAACGAGTCTCTCTGAGGATCACAGACTGTGTTCGGAGTAAATGCATCAACTGTCGTGAATGAGCTGCATCTCAAACTGTTACACCAGACGTGAGGTATTTCAACAGCTTTCCTTGTGTGTGTGATGTTTGTGTTACTGACACACAACCACTTTATTATGGGTTTTACTAACTGGTGTAAGAAAATATTGATACACTTAAATATCGCACTATTTTTCACCATATTGTATCAATATTCAACCGCAATATATCGATTATTTGTTAACAGTTAACATGCAAATATTTACGGTGTTTCTTAATTTTTGCTTAAATATCCTGTGAGAATCCCAGTGAAGACTGAGGACGAGAGGATACAGTGAGTCCAGCAGCTTTTAAAGCTTTTAAAGTACTGGACAATACTACACATATATACTTGTTACTACACTATCACAACACCAGAGTCAAGTACTGGACAATACTACACATATATACTTGTAACTACACTATCACAACACCAGAGTCAAGTACTTGACAATACTACACATATATACTTGTTACTACACTATCACAACACCAGAGTCAAGTACTGGACAATACTTCACATATATACTTGTTACTATACTATCACAACACCAGAGTCAAATACTGGACAATACTACACATATATACTTGTTACTACACTATCACAACACCAGAGTCAAATACTGGACAATACTACACATATATACTTGTTACTACACTATCACAACACCAGAGTCAAGTACTGGTCAATACTACACATATATACTTGTTACTACACTATCACAACACCAGAGTCAAGTACTGGTCAATACTACACATATATACTTGTTACTACACTATCACAACACCAGAGTCAAGTACTGGACAATACTACACATATATACTTGTTACTACACTATCACAACACCAGAGTCAAGTACTGGTCAATACTACGCATATATACTTGTTACTACACTATCACAACACCAGAGTCAAGTACTGGACAATACTACACATATATACTTGTTTCTACACTATCACAACACCAGAGTCAAGTACTGGACAATACTACACATATATACTTGTTACTACACTATCACAACACCAGAGTCAAGTACTGGACAATACTTCACATATATACTTGTTACTATACTATCACAACACCAGAGTCAAATACTGGACAATACTACACATATATACTTGTTACTACACTATCACAACACCAGAGTCAAATACTGGACAATACTACACATATATACTTGTTACTACACTATCACAACACCAGAGTCAAGTACTGGTCAATACTACACATATATACTTGTTACTACACTATCACAACACCAGAGTCAAGTACTGGTCAATACTACACATATATACTTGTTACTACACTATCACAACACCAGAGTCAAGTACTGGACAATACTACACATATATACTTGTTACTACACTATCACAACACCAGAGTCAAGTACTGGTCAATACTACGCATATATACTTGTTACTACACTATCACAACACCAGAGTCAAGTACTGGACAATACTACACATATATACTTGTTACTACACTATCACAACACCAAGTCAAGTACTGGACAATATTACACATATATACTTGTTACTACACTATCACAACACCAAGTCAAGTACTGGACAATACTACACATATATACTTGTTACTACACTATCACAACACCAAGTCAAGTACTGGACAATACTACACATATATACTTGTTACCACACTATCACAACACCAAGTCAAGTACTGGACAATACTACACATATATACTTGTTACTACACTATCACAACACCAGAGTCAAGTACTGGACAATACTACACATATATACTTGTTACTACACTATCACAACACCAAGTCAAGTACTGGACAATACTACACATATATACTTGTTACTACACTATCACAACACCAAGTCAAGTACTCTTAACTTAAACATGATCAAAAAGAAGCATCAAGCTAATGCTCATCTGCTGCTACAAAAACAAGGTCTAAATAAAGACATGTTTTAATTGTCCAACAGTATCTTTAATTCATTAATTTCAGAATAGAAGTTTTTAATTGAATATTTTATTCATGTAATCTTTTTTTATAACGTAGAGATTTAGGGGTGTAAATATTTTTAATCCCCTTTTCTTTCCAACGTTCTCTCTTGTCGCATCATTAAAATCATATACAAAGATGCTCCATAAAAGTTTAATTAGTACTTTTTTTACTTTCAATCCCAGCTCCAGATAAGATTGTGTCGCTGAGCAACACATTTACCCTGAATTTTGCTGATGGTTGAGCTTGCGCTGCGTCGCAGCCTACTGCCACCAGTGTGTGATTGTGTGTGTGAATATAACTTAGTGTAAAGTGCTTTGGCTGCTGAATAAACATAGAAAAGCGCTGTATAAGTAAGAGCCGTTTAACATTTACCACTCAGCAGTACTTCAACTTCCATTGATGATTCCTTTGCATGTATACACTGTGGAGTCCATCACCACCTCCTCCATCACCGTACGGTACTTTGCTGCAAAGTTATGGAATGTATGTCCTAGTTTGTCTGCAGGACATTGATTTGTTTTCATCTCATCTTATGTGTTTTTCCACAAAACCACAGAAATTCTTGTTTTGTTTTTGCATCACATGGAAATAAACTAGATTCAGATTCTCAGGAGAATATATTTGCGATGACATCGACTGTGATTGACGCGCGTCACTCATGTTTGTCTCGACGTCTCGAAGAACCGACTTTCAACAGCGACGGCGACGCCGTCATCTTCGGTTTCTACGTCCACGGCTCACCTTCGCGTCCCCCGAGACTCCAGGTGAGTCATCAAAACACCGTCTCAAGGGGTCTTTGATGTGTGTCCGTCACATTCACATCTTCCACTCCTGAGACTCGAAGATGAAGGCGTCGCTCAAATCACACCCGAGTGCGTTTGTACTCCTGTGTTCGGACATGAAACGTTCCACGAATGTACATGTATCTTGTAATTTCTCTCCAGCAACTCTGCCATGAAACGTACGTTTGTTTATGTTGTTACTTGTTACTACACTATCACAACACCAGAGTCAAGTACTGGACAATACCACACATATATACTTGTTACTACACTATCACAACACCAGAGTCAAGTACTGGACAATACTACACATATATACTTGTTACTACACTATCACAACACCAGAGTCAAGTACTGGACAATACTGCACATATATACTTGTTACTACACTATCACAACACCAGAGTCAAGTACTGGACAATACTACACATATATACTTGTTACTACACTATCACAACACCAGAGTCAAGTACTGGACAATACTACACATATATATTTGTTACTACACTATCACAACACTAGAGTCAAGTACTGGACAATACTACACATATATACTTGTTACTACACTATCACAACACCAGAGTCAAGTACTGGACAATACTACACTTATATACTTGTTACTATACTATCACAACACCAGAGTCAAGTACTGGACAATACTACACATATATACTTGTTACTACACTATCACAACACCAGAGTCAAGTACTGGACAATACTACACATATATACTTGTTACTACACTATCACAACACCAGAGTCAAGTACTGGACAATACTACACATATATACTTGTTACTACACTATGCCAACACCAGAGTCAAGTACTGGACAATACTACACATATATACTTGTTACTACACTATGCCAACACCAGAGTCAAGTACTGGACAATACTACACATATATACTTGTTACTACACTATCACAACACCAGAGTCAAATACTGGACAATACTACACATATATACTTGTTACTACACTATCACAACACCAGAGTCAAGTACTGGACAATACTACACATATATACTTGTTACTACACTATCACAACACCAGAGTCAAGTACTGGACAATACTACACATATATACTTGTTACTACACTATCACAACACCAGAGTCAAGTACTGGGCAATACTACACATATATACTTGTTACTACACTATCACAACACCAGAGTCAAGTACTGGACAATACTACACATATATACTTGTTACTACACTATCACAACACCAGAGTCAAGTACTGGACAATACTACACATATATACTTGTTACTACACTATCACAACACCAGAGTCAAGTACTGGACAATACTACACATATATACTTGTTACTACACTATCACAACACCAGAGTCAAGTACTGGACAATACTACACATATATACTTGTTACTACACTATCACAACACCAGAGTCAAGTACTGGACAATACTACACATATATACTTGTTACTACACTATCACAACACCAGAGTCAAGTACTGGACAATACTACACATATATACTTGTTACTACACTATCACAACACCAGAGTCAAGTACTGGGCAATACTACACATATATACTTGTTACTACACTATCACAACACCAGAGTCAAGTACTGGACAATACTACACATATATACTTGTTACTACACTATCACAACACCAGAGTCAAGTACTGGACAATACTACACATATATACTTGTTACTACACTATCACAACACCAGAGTCAAGTACTGGACAATACTACACATATATACTTGTTACTACACTATCACAACACCAGAGTCAAGTACTGGACAATACTACACATATATACTTGTTACTACACTATCACAACACCAGAGTCAAGTACTGGACAATACTACACATATATACTTGTTACTACACTATCACAACACCAGAGTCAAGTACTGGACAATACTACACATATATACTTGTTACTACACTATCACAACACCAGAGTCAAGTACTGGACAATACTACACATATATACTTGTTACTACACTATGACAACACCAGAGTCAAGTACTGGACAATACTACACATATATACTTGTTACTACACTATGCCAACACCAGAGTCAAGTACTGGACAATACTACACATATATAATTGTTACTACACTATCACAACACCAGAGTCAAGTACTGGACAATACTACACATATATACTTGTTACTACACTATGACAACACCAGAGTCAAGTACTGGACAATACTACACATATATACTTGTTGCTACACTATCACAACACCAGAGTCAAGTACTTGACAATACTACACATATATACTTGTTACTACACTATGACAACCCCAGAGTCAAGTACTGGACAATACTAAACAATATACACATATACAAATGTACAATCTTGTGATTTCTTTCCAGCAACTCCGCCATGAAACGTATGTTTGTTTATGTGTCGAGGCGTCAGAGTTTCACGCTCAATTTCAAGCCGGTAAGCGACGCTCCTTCCTTTTCATTTGTCTTCGGAATCCTGGCTTCGGGGAGAAGAGATGAAGACGGAAATGAAAAGTGAGGAGCGGAGTGACACTCCTTCCCGTGAGGAGGACTCCATCCGAGGGTGTGTAATGAGTGGACTCCTGCGGGGAATACTGCAAATAGACTAATTTGTAATTGATTCAGTGCATTAATTAACGTGGCAGCGACGCCCGTGTCGTGGTTAATGCTGCGGCGGTCCTGATGCTGGGAGGTCCTTCTGCGCTGGGATTATCGGGGTGAAGAAGCCATTATTCAATTACGCCACACATATTGGCGAGGAGGAAAGTCTTAATCCGTGAGTAATCGCTTCCCCACACTTCCTTACTTTGACCCGATGTGTTGGAACCGGAGGTGGGAGGCAACGCGAAACCCATTTATCTCATGGTTGGTTCTCTAATAGGGCCCGAGATCTCGTCCTGCTGGTGTTAAAATGTGACTTTTTCCTGAAAGTTTGCCTCGAGCGGAGATTCACGACTGTACAGGAAGTGTTGTGTTGTTTGTGGGCCTTGATCACGAGTTGTCCAGGGGTCGTACCCCACACATGGTTCGAAGCTCTCGCTACTAAACCTTCCATTTGTTTATATGTCAGAGATGAGTTTATATGTCAGAAATGAGAAGAGAAACACGACTGACTTTTGTTTTTCATTCTTCTCTGGCAGACGCACAGCAGGGGTGTGATATTTTGCCCAAGGTGAAGGAAACAAAGTCACCCCTCGACAGGGAGCGTCTGTGGAGGCGAGATGTTGATTTGTCTAATCTACATTTAAGCAGACGTTAAAGTACAAACACAACTCCACAAAACACAACACAACACTGAGTGTTCCAGAAGCATCGGAAAGCATTCGGAAGAACGAGATTCATTTAACAAGGGAGCGTTGAAAACTGTCTCTTTTGTTTTTATTTGACCGTAACAACAAGTGCAGTATTTGATATATTTACTTTATTAAGGATTCTGCTTTCAATAAAGTATTTTTACTGATAAACATTTGCTTCAGGAATGTTGGATTGACATTGTTTATTAAATTTATATCATCTCCGTCTGAATTGATTTTCTTCAATTGTTCATTCAGTCATTTTCTATGCCGTTTATTCGGGCGAGAGGCAGGGAACAAAACTGAAACACTGGTGATTGCTCCTGATGATAAGGTTCCAGGGTTGAGTCAGTACTTGGGTGACTTAGGTCAGTCTGTCAAACTGAGCCTGAGAAACCTGGGTGTTGTATTTGATAAAGACATGTCTCTTGTTCAACACTGAAGAAAACTGACCAGAAACTGTTTCCTTCAACTGAGAAAAATCTCTAAACTTAGGAAAATGTTGTCGGAACATGATCTGGATCTTATAATCCATGCGTTTGTTTCTTCTCGTCTGGACTATTGTAACAGTTTGTTTTCATGTCTTAACAAGAAGGATCGTCTCGTCTGCAGTTCATACTAAACTCTGCAGCGATAATTCTGAGCCGCTCTAGTAGAAGAACTCACATTTCTCCTTCAAACTCTTCACTGGCTTCCAGTTTCTTTCAGGATCAACTTTAAAATTCTGGTTCTTACTTTCAGATCTATTCATGGTCAGGCTCCTCCTTACATCACTGATCTGATCCAGCCTTACACCCCAGCTCGGGCTCTGAGGTCTGTGGATCAGAATCTACTTATGGTTCCTCGCACACGGCTCAGGACCAGAGGAGAGAAATCTTTTCAGGCTGTTGCTCCTAAGCTTTGGAACGATCTTCTCTCTCTTTGCTCTTGATGATCTACTGACTCCTTTAAGAAACATCTTAAGACGTTTCTATTTGTTCAGGCTTTTCCTTGATTTTCTGGAACTCCTGTGTTGTTCTCAGTATTATCTTGATTTTTAAAGTGTATATACTTTTTTGAGTATTGTTTTGATTGTTTAAGCGCTTTGTGACCCTGGTCTGGAAAAGCGCTATATAAATAAATATTACTTACTTACACCCTGGACAGGACGCCAGTCTTTCGCAGAGCACACAAAGACACACAACCTTTCACACACACACACTTATACCTATGGACAATTTCAACAAAAATTGACAATTCAGGGCAACCTTATGAAGGGAAGAGTCGTGAAGTGGTAGTAAATCAAGATGGGAAAGAGTTCTGGTAAAAAATGCCTCCTAGGAGTCCCATATGAAGGAGACCCCAGAGCAGACCCAGGACATTCCATAAAGACAACATTATCATTGAGTCAGGATTAGAAAATGATGGAAAAAAAACACCTACAGCATTTTTCTATTAGAGCCAGTTTGGAGATGAAAACACTGCTCCAGGGTAAAACCATCCAGAGTCGTCTAAATGTTTCACTTTCAATCCATATCTGGTATGAAACAGACTCACTAAAAGAGAGAGTTACAAACTGACGAATAGAGAACCTGAAATCCACAAACATGAATGCAAAAATATATATTTTTAAAAGGGTATTTTCAGTCCATACCACACACATTTAAAACTTTAAAAGGCCAAGACAACAAACACAACAAACCCAAGATAATTAAGAATTTTAAAATAAGTCCTGAAAGAAACTGGCAGCCAGTGAAGAGTTTGAAGGAGAAATGTGAGTTCTTCTACTAGAGCGGCTCAGAATTCTCGCTGCAGAGTTTTGTATGAACTGCAGGCTTTTTCTATTAACTTTTGGGTTAATTTATTAATAATTTGTATGGATTTTTGGCTTAACTTAGTCTGAGAAATGTTCTGTACAGAAGCATGAATGAATGAATCATTCTTTTATTTGAGAGGCCTTTGGCACGACTGACTACTGCCTACTTATTGAAAAAAAAAATCCAGTTTCAATGATTCGACGAGCGGAAACAGTTCAACGAAGCTCTGCGACGATGAGGATGAAGTGAAATAAAGGAGACGAATGTCACCGTGGAGAACATACGTAACGACAGGTCATTAAGAATCCTGCTGCAATAACCATTTAGCCACTTGATCCGCGCTCGGATTAAATGGAAAATTGCGTATATATGTAACTTCACTTCAGATCCGAGCGAGTACTCCGGCGAGGCTGTTAACTCCGGCCCAAAAGAGACTCGGCCACACTCTGAGCTCTAACGGCATCATTGGATAATAAAGGTTAATGGCCCTTGTGGCTCTATAAAGCCTGCAGGACAGGAGCGCGGCGGGCGCCGGAGCGTTTCCGATGAGAATGCGAGAATATATGTATTTCTGTTATTTTGCATGGTAATCACCCGTGAAAACATTGGGGCTCAGAATGCTAATTGGACGGCGGGTTTTTTACTGAATCGTCCTTCGTGTGATCCCCGAGTAGAAAACACTTCTCCAACTTTTCCCGTCGACGAGCGTCGGGAGGACGACTGACGCTTCTTCTTTCTAAACACCTCCGAGTGTCTTTCAACAGCCGCTCGGTCCCGAGCGTGCGATTGATTTGCTTCAATAACGTCTTCTTAATCAAGCTCATGTTTGCGAGCACAGTGTCGTGAACCCCCTTCATGCATGAAATAAACACTTCAGGTGTTGTTGTCGAGCCTGGATGCGCTCGGCAAAGATGTTTGATTAAATCACACTCGCAGCTGATATATGGAAAAGAGGAAAGAAAATAAATAAAGATTTCTGCTCTCGACACATCATCAATCCGGCCTTGTCCACATGAAAAGTGTCTTTTCCGACCCGACCTTGTTGTGTTCTGTAAAGTGCTCGAAAGTCTAAGGGGTCCACGAACACCCCTGGAAATAAACCTGCAGTATGTGGAGTTGTACTGCTCACACAAAAACGAAAAACGATTAAAAACTAAACTGTATCGTGTACTGACACGAATATTAGTTACTTGATGTGAGAACATGTCGGGTCGACTTCTCCATCAAGTCTTTTGTATACGTTTGAAAAAAAAACAACATTATATATAGTGGTGTAAGAAAATATCCATATATTGATACATACTTCATCGATATTAAACTGCATGATTAATTCTTCATTTTGTAACATTTGAAATAAAATCCAAATTTAATTCAAAGTAATTTAATGCTGTATGTTTCAATAGTGTGTGTATAAAAGACAATCATTTGATGTTGTTTTTGTTTTTTACAATTAACACAACAAATATTCAAGGCTTTTATTCATTTGTGTGCTGCAATTAAACCCCCGGCCACTAGTCGGCGACAGTCGTCATTTCCTCCCTGTCAAAGTAACAACAAAACCGATGACTGAGAACGAGAGGATACACACCAGGCCTCAGCAAATTTTAAAGTTGTTGTTTGGACTAATTTTAAAATAGAGTTTAAAGTTGAAGAATGAAACACTGACTGATACTGGATCTTACATGTTGATCCAGGTGTTAATGCACTTTATTGTTAATATAAGTTTACATTTGTTATATATATTCTGAGAATCAACAAATTCTTGACAATACAAAGCCCTTATTATATTACCATCAAATATTGGGTTTGTGACATTCATTCATTCATTTTCTACTGCTTTATCCCAGAATATCTCAGAATATGAACAACAAATGTAAACTTATATTAACAATAAAGTGCATTAACACCTGGAGCAACATGTAAGATCCAGTCAGTGTTTAACTCTTTAACTTTAAACTCTAAAATGAGTCCAAACATCAACTTTAAAATTTGCTGGGGCCTGGTGTGTATCCTCTCGTTCTCAGTCATCGCTGCCATTTCACCGGTTTTGTTGTTGATTTGACAGGGAGGAAATGACGACTGTCGCCGACTAGTGGCCGGAGGTTTAATTGCAGCACACAAATAGATAAAAGACTTGAATATTTGTTGTGTTAATTGTAAAAAAAAAAGAAAACAACAAATGATTGTCTTTGGGGGTCGTGGGGGGAGACTGGAGTCTATCCCAGTACCATAGGGCGAGAGGCAGGGAACACCCTGGACAGGACGCCAGTCCGTCTCAGGGCACACGGAGACGGACAACCATTCACACACACACTCATACCTAAGGATAAATCACCCAAGTTCTCAATCAACCTCTATGCCGGAGTATGATGTGGATTGTGGAGAATCGTTAAAAAAAATGATGGTTAAATTAAAAAAAAACAACTGAAAAATAACAAATGTTTCAATCAAATCTACAGAATAACTTGTACAGAGAAATAAAAGAGACACAAGTTCAGTGAAATAAAAACAGAAATAACAGAAGGAAGGTTCGAAATCTCCGTGAAACATTTGAAGACAAAACTTCTGTGGTTCAAAAATTCAATAAGATGAATTAAAAATGTTTAAAAAGTAAATCTTTCGTTTCTTTTCAACCTCGACATGTTCCTTCTCTTCTCGTACCAGTGAGTCAGACTCGCTTCGTCTTTGAAATCTTTGCTGCGTCGATGAAACACCGAGTGAATCGATGAATATTTCAACACTCAAATGGACATTTCCTGTTAGCATGTTGTACTTAACGGCTCCGGGCTCCCGAGTGTTCCGTGTTCGTTTGTTTCTTCCTATGGTGTGAGCGTGTCCGAGCGATGCTTCACGCCTGCGGTGAAGACACGCCGAAGTGATGAAGACGGACATCTTGAGTGAACGCAGCCTTTATCTAAACTGAGCATCTTATATTTAATTGACATTATATTGTCTGGTGAGCAGCAGAGAACAGGAGATCGACATAAAGTATATATATATGCATATACTTACAGGTGCATTTTCAGCAGCAGTAGGAGGATAAACACGTCTTCGCTGCTGATACCATCTTAAATATCTCGCAAATATTTCGTTTTTCATATTTCTTCTTTATTTCTTCTTCCAAACTTGCAAAACGTGCTGCCAGCAGGTGGCGCTAGTGTTCCTACAGCTGCTTGAAATCATCCTTAAATAGTAGAAGCTGTCGCGTCATTTCCTGTTAGTGTGTAGCAGCAGAGTTTGATTTGAGACATACTATCTGTGGAGGATTAGTTACTAGTTAGTACGTACACTATCCTGATGATACTAACTTCTAGTATACTAAGAGAAGTATGTTTGAGACATACTATCTGTGGAGGATTAGTTACTAGTTAGTATGTACACTATCCTGATGATACTAACTTCTAGTATACTAAGAGA
Source organism: Callionymus lyra (assembly GCF_982586985.1). Classification (NCBI taxonomy): domain Eukaryota; kingdom Metazoa; phylum Chordata; class Actinopteri; order Syngnathiformes; family Callionymidae; genus Callionymus; species Callionymus lyra. Next base: position 3,405,077 of record NC_141829.1, read on the forward strand.
AGTATGTTTGAGACATACTATCTGTGGAGGATTAGTTACTAGTTAGTATGTACACTATCCTGATGATACTAACTTCTAGTATACTAAGAGAAGTATGTTTGAGACATACTATCTGTGGAGGATTAGTTACTAGTTAGTACGTACACTATCCTGATGATACTAACTTCTAGTATACTAAGAGAAGTATGTTTGAGACATACTATCTGTGGAGGATTAGTTACTAGTTAGTATGTACACTATCCTGATGATACTAACTTCTAGTGTACTAAGAGAAGTATGTTTGAGACATACTATCTGTGGAGGATTAGTTACTAGTTAGTACGTACACTATCCTGATGATACTAACTTCTAGTATACTAAGAGAAGTATGTTTGAGACATACTATCTGTGGAGGATTAGTTACTAGTTAGTATGTACACTAAACTGATGCATACTAACTTCTAGTATACTAAGAGAAGTATGTTTGAGACATACTGTCTGTGGAGAATTAGTTACTAGTTAGTATGTACACTATCCTGATGCATACTAACTTCTAGTATACTAAGAGAAGTATGTTTGAGACATACTATCTGTGGAGAATTAGTTACTAGTTAGTATGTACACTAAACTGATGCATACTAACTTCTAGTATACTAAGAGAAGTATGTTTGAGACATACTGTCTGTGGAGAATTAGTTACTAGTTAGTATGTACACTATCCTGATGCATACTAACTTCTAGTATACTAAGAGAAGTATGTGATTTGAGACATTCTATCTGTGGAGGATTAGTTACTAGTTAGTACGTTCACTATCCTGATGATACTAACTTCTAGTATACTAAGAGAAGTATGTTTGAGACATACTATCTGTGGAGGATTAGTTACTAGTTAGTACGTACACTATCCTGATGATACTAACTTCTAGTATACTAAGAGAAGTATGTTTGAGACATACTATCTGTGGAGGATTAGTTACTAGTTAGTACGTACACTATCCTGATGATACTAACTTCTAGTATACTAAGAGAAGTATGTTTGAGACATACTATCTGTGGAGGATTAGTTACTAGTTAGTACGTACACTATCCTGATGCATACTAACTTCTAGTATACTAAGAGAAGTATGTTTGAGACATACTATCTGTGGAGGATTAGTTACTAGTTAGTACGTACACTATCCTGATGCATACTAACTTCTAGTATACTAAGAGAAGTAAGCGATTTGAGATGCAGCATAATTCTCGTCCGAGCAAACCACGCCCACTCTGCTCTGATTGGTCACAAAAAACACAAGTTGCATTCAAGGACTCACGTTAATTTCAAACTCACCCCTAAAACTCCCGTTTTGTACATTAAAAACTAATAGTAAAAAGGTTTGCTGTTATTGTACACGTTACAAAAACACCTAAAGGCAGAAGTAACTCTCACCATGTTTACATAAATATTTTTTGTGTTTATTAACGTGTAGATACTTAACTGATTTAGAGCTTCTAGGGGAGGACACCTGCACCAGAGTGATGTCAGGATGTTTAATTTAAACCGTGATCTCGTTTGGTGAGATTTCAGACGAGAACTTTATTAAGTAATAACTTCAAAATGGAGCAACGTCTTGATGAATGAACTACTGCATTTTAAAGAGGACGACTTCAACATTTAAGTCACTAGAGTTTTCACATGAGGTGAACTTTAAGCCATGATAACAATCACAAATTGAAAAAAAAAAGAATCCACCAAGAGTAGATTTACGTTGAAACAAAGGCTCTTTCGTCTCTAAAAAGGCTGTTGATCAAGCGAACAAGGATCAGAGAACGTTCGTGCGTCATCCAAATCCACTTTATCTCCAACATCTAAACAACAATGAGCGAGATAAGCGCGCCGGCACAAGTCTTTCGCTTCCCTTTTCCTACTTATGCCTCCCAGATAGTTGCTGCTGGAAAAAAAGTCTGTAATTACACTTGCCTACATGTCACGGGTCCATTAGCGACAAAGGCCGTTCACTGGACGGTAAAAGCTGTAATTACACTAAAAGACTTGAGTTCTTAGCCTTGGCTGGAACTTTGAAAAAACTTACATTTAACGGTCAGAGTTGAATCATCGGATACGTGACAGGCTTGGTTCAGACTTCACTTAAGTCGTTCCAAAGAAAGACGGATATAATTTATACGTTTCTACAGTTTAACGTGAATTGAATTAAACTTCCTTCTCATGTCTGAATAAGGCAGATTTAAGATAAGAAACAGTGAAGACATTTGAGTCGTAAGGAAACCGTAGAAAAAAGTATTGACAATTCAGATTAAAATACATGTTTAATTAAACATATAGTGAACAGATTGAGAAATAAGAAGAAGTAAAATCTGACTAATAACAATAATACGACTATAAACATTACTTATACATTAATTTCCTGCCAATATTGTGTTGCAAAAGTCAAGTGTGAGTCGCGACCGTTGCGGGAGGTTAAGTGTGTGTGGGTGACACACCAGAGGCATCGGCAGTCGATTCCTCTCGCACGGGTCAGTGGCTGTAACTCCTCACGACGCCACACATTCCTCCGGACATTTATTCTCAAAAACGCGAAGGTGAAATTGGCTGAAGACTAATCAACGTTTAGCTCCTCCAAGTGTGTTATTACACGGGAATTGATGGATGATACAATTATAGTGTGTGTCACTGAGCTAAATGGGTGTGTAATGGTAATGACTTTTTATTCAACGCCACGTACTTATTGCAAAGCGATGGTGTTTCCATGATTACACAGAGACGGGAAAAAAGCATGTTTAGCTTCGGGTCCTGTTTGTAAAAGGAAGTTATGAACTAAAATGGAAAAATACACTTAGAGAGAAAATATTTCACAATAGTACGAATCTAGCCTGTGTGTGATTTAGTTTCATTTACAAAACATTTTGTTTGAGACTTACTGAGATATCAGAGGCAAGAAATATTTCTTGAAGATGTTGTCATTGAATTATTCTTTAAAGATCAACCGATGATCGACTCTGGTGTCATGAAGTGAATGTTCTTCAAGACGCAGTAACTTCTCATCATGACCATGTTTTAATTATTACTTTATAAAGTTGCTCTGAAATCTAGACGAACAAGAGGTTACGAGAGTCCATGATGAAGTAATAATGGCTTCACGCTTTATTTATAAAACAAGTCCCTTGGAGGAGGAGACCATTGATGACACGCAGTGACAAACCTCCATGCTTGACCAATCACAGCACAGTGGGTGTGGTTATGGTCAACAAGATTTAATCTCCAGAATTTTTTTTTTAAGTGGGCGGAGCTTAAGATCATTTTCTAATGTCAGTATTTTCATGAAAAGAGAGTTTTGTACAAACACACACTGATGATACAATAGAGTCACACATCACAACAACACACACACACTGATGATACAATGGAGTCACACATTACAACAACACACACACACTGATGATACAATAGAGTCACACATCACAACAACACACACACACTGATGATACAATAGAGTCACACATCACAACAACACACACTGATGATACAATAGAGTAACACATCACAACAACACACACACACTGATGATACAATAGAGTCACACATCACAACAACACACACACACTGATGATACAATAGAGTCACACATCACAACAACACACACACACTGATGATACAATAGAGTCACACATCACAACAACACACACACACTGATGATACAATAGAGTCACACATCACAACAACACACACACACTGATGATACAATGGAGTCACACATTACAACAACACACACACACTGATGATACAATAGAGTCACACATCACAACAACACACACACACTGATGATACAATAGAGTCACACATCACAACAACACACACTGATGATACAATAGAGTCACACATCACAACAACACACACACACTGATGATACAATAGAGTCACACATCACAACAACACACACACACTGATGATACAATAGAGTCACACATCACAACAACACACACACACTGATGATACAATAGAGTCACACATCACAACAACAAACACACACTGATGATACAATAGAGTCACACATCACAACAACACACACACACTGATGATACAATAGAGTCACACATCACAACAACACACACACACTGATGATACAATAGAGTCACACATCACAACAACAAACACACACTGATGATACAATAGAGTCACACATCACAACAACACACACACACACACTGATGATACAATAGAGTCCCACATCACAACAACAAACACACACTGATGATACAATAGAGTCACACATCACAACAACACACACACACTGATGATACAATAGAGTCACACATCACAACAACACACACACACTGATGATACAATAGAGTCACACATCACAACAACACACACACACTGAAGATACAATAGAGTCACACATCACAACAACACACACTGACGATACAATAGAGTCACACATCAGAACAACAAACACACACTGATGATACAATAGAGTCACACATCACAACAACAAACACACACACATCTCATCTCATCTCATCTTATCTTATCTCATCTTCAACATGAGCCTCTTCATAGAAGAAGAAAAGAAGAAAAGTCTTCCCGGTAGAATCCTGACATCTCGGACGAAGCACCTTATTTCACGACTGATCTCTGGGATTCTTGCCTCGGCTGCAGGAATCTCATCTAAGCGTCTGAGATCCTGTTGGTTCGATCGCGATAACTCGTCTCTTCCTGATCAATTCAGAGATTAAGCACAAAGCAAATAAGAAAACAGTGGTTGAAGCTGCAGTTTCTCCAGAAGCAGATGATATCGAGAACAGTTAATTGAAGCTAAGAAGCAATTAAATCACACGTCGACGCGTTTAAGACGAATTCTATTCTCACACTGAGAAGAATTACTTGTTCTCATCAAGGAAACAAATCTGTGGATCAAAGACTGAGACGTAATTAACTTTAATCACAGTAAACATTTTGTGCAGAAGGTTCTTCAGCGAAAACACATCCTCGGTCGGACCAGAATCTTTCTCTCGAGCTCCTCCTGGACCCGTCTGGAATTTCAACGAGATCCTGGTCAAACTCTCTCACCTCACTTCCTCCTCGTCTCAATGGTCTCCCCTCACGCCACCCATTGTCCTTCTCCATGTCAAATTAAAGTGATGGAAATGGACTTGAGGGGGCGCTAATTGCGATTGTCAATCCAATCTGGGTCACGGCTGAGAGACGGGGGCTCCCTGGCACTTCATCAGTCTTCATTAATATTGGAGGAGTTTGGGGGGGCCGGGGCGTAATCTGCACTCATCTTACAAAGCATCGAGAATCAGGAGGCGAGGGGCGGCGAGGGCGGCGCCCGGGGACCCCGAGTGTCAGTCAAGAATCATGAAGAGAGATGTCAGAGCGTATCGGCGGCGGCTGAGAACACACGGACTGTTTGGAAGAGCATTTTAATAGATTATATTTGTCTTCCGTTCACTTCTCATGGAGGGAAAAATCGAATTAAAGGATGACACATGGATGATTTACTCTGTGAACGTCGTTTTCTTTTCTCCGCGTCTCCGCGTCAATCACAGCAGGAGGTAGAAAATAAAAGAGTGAAAATACGATCAATTAAAACCGACATCCTGACGGCTGAGAACGACAGCAGGCTTACGTTGGAAAAAGGAAGTGAGATTTGAACGGAGATGACTCTGGCGAGACTCCTGGAACAGAGGGAGGTCCTGCTGGTGTTCCCTCAAGGTAAGGGTACTCAGGACAGACCCAGGACTACTTTCCACGCCAGAGTGATCTGTTTTCACCGGGCCTGGCACCACCACCTCACAGTGTAGGGTGAGGTGTCATCACGTAGGTCCAGACCATGGTGACCTCGTCCACGGACCACTAGACTCACCTTTTCACGCTGATGAATACGCAGTGATGTCACTATCTGACCAATCAGTAGAAGGTCTACCTCGCCGTGTCAGTGCCAGAGTAGGTCCTGGAAATAGTATCTGCTTCTACATACTGTGCTGGTGGAAGGGCAACAAAAAGCAGGTCCAGTTCAGGGTAGCGTCAAGAACTGTTAGTGAAATAGAGCCGTACGACCTAGTGGTACTTTTGAATGGAATCAAGTCCAAAAGATCTACCTTCATCCATCTTGCTCAAGGTAAGTAAGAACTTGACTCAGATGAATTTCACTGAATGGACTTATAATCAGTCACGATGGAAGGAAGTGTGGACGTCATCATCTTTTTAGAAGAAGGTAGAGTCGGATAGAAAGAAGAAGAAGAAACTTTGCATATTTCCTCTTGTTTGAAAACTTTTTGTTTGAGAGTAACTTCCAAAAATGTCAATGAGTCCAGACCTTAAGCTCAGTGTCAGCCTGTAGTGTCAGAATCTCACTGCAGAAGTACATGAGGGGCCTCATGTACTAACAATTGCATTGATTTCCTGCTAAAAACGTGTACTAAAAACGAGTACACTCCAACCCGAAAAATAGTGCGCAAAAATATTGGGATGTTTCAATCTGTTCATCCCTTTTTCATGCCTCTATTTCAATATGTCAATCATATTTTAATGAACCAGAACTTAAGATTCTTCGATCACAAAAACCCCAATGGAAACCGTCTTTTGCTGCTTTCATTTGAACCCGTGGCTTCAATTTGATAAAACTGACGTGACTTTAATTTCTAATATCATTTTTTAATTATGTCACGCGATCTACTCGCCATCGACACATCGGGAACCTCTGGTCTGGAATATCGACCTGGAAAAAGGCGTCTTCGGATTAAGAAATCTGTGCCTGTGACGAATAACTCAACGACCTGATTCAACTTGATTCTTATTTTTGTCCAATAAAACCTTCACCACACGTTTACTCCTGGTTACACTTTTTACTGACTCGGTGTAAGTGTACTTTGTTCTCTTGAGTATTTGCACAAGTGTAAGTGCTAGTATTTTATCTGTAGTCTTGGGCTCATTGATCTAGTTTGTCCACATGATTACAGGCCATTGATCAATGACACCATCGAACATCATCGATCTAAACATGTAGCATTCTGGGAAAATTATTAAACATGTTTCCAGTTCCACAATGAACGTTCCGGCGCGGCAAATTTCCCGTCCGGGAGGTCGTCTCTTTCCGGCCAAATGGTCCTTTCAAGTTCCCTGTGTCACGATCCCCCGCAGAGAGACATCCTAATTTGTTTTCTTGTAATCTAATCATTCATGTTCTCGGGCGGGGGTTATCTTCTCTTCCGTCTTCTTTTAGCCCCCCTTTCCTGGTGTGTCTTGATTCGTTCTCTGATCTCTGATTTAAGGTGTGATTTTCAGATAAACAGATGTTTTTAAATTACCGGTGTCGTATTTTTAATTCTGATCCAAGCTTGCCTCGAACCAGTGAATCAGTCTGAGTGGAATGTTGATTTTGAATGTGTAGTCAAACGTTTAAGCTCTTAGATCAAGCGAGTAATTTATACTTTATATTTTGATGATCTTTTAGCATTAATTTAAGTAATTTAAGTAAGTTAATTCTCTATCCTGAACCCCCAGATCCAGGGTTTGGTCTGTAAACAAGGAAATAATGTAATTTTACACCAATATTTTGACTTCTATAAAACATCATTGAATAACTTACATCTTTAAAAACCAACACAAAAACGACCTCAAAAGTCACATTTGAAGTCAATTCATTAGAGCCACGTTTGAACTTCATCGCTCCTGTTGCACCGACACATTCATCACGAAGCTTTGTAGTGATAAAGTTTAATGAATAGTTTAATGTTACATCACGATAACGCAGTCTAATCTGCAAACTCATTTCCTGTCATTAAAGCACAATAAATCTTGGCGTCCAACTTTCATTTCTCTCGTCTCAAAATGAAGGTTCTTGTCGGTGAACCAGCGCGATGTGCGACGCCGCTGCTTCCTTGACGATGCTGAGGGTAATTAACTTGAGTAAGTACTTCATTAGCAGCCGTTCAAACAAAGGTTGACGAGGTAAATGAATCACTTAGCATGTGTCAATATAGGAACAATACCGGATGTATTTTTGAAGTACTCCAGTACTACCTGAAAATATTTATCTCTAAACCCTTGTATTGACTCGGGGTCAAAGGTCAACAACCTCCCTGGAATACATATGCAGTGGAGGAGGTTGTTTACCTTGACCTAGAGACAAAGACATTTTCTGGGGGGCCTTAGGGTCACCCTGACCCAGAGAAAACACAAGGGATACCACGAACATATTTGTTTTGGGGCCTTCGAGTCACCTTGACCCAGAGACAACACAAGAGATACCACAAACACAATTTTTGGGGGGCCTTAGGGTCACCCTGACCCAGAGACAACACAAGGGATACTACCAACATATTTGTTTTGGGGCCTTCGAGTCACCTTGACCCAGAGACAACACAAGAGATACCACAAACACATTTTTTGGGGGGCCTTAGGGTCACCCTGACCCAGAGACAACACAAGAAATACCACAAACACATTTTTTGGGGGGCCTTAGGGTCACCCTGACCCAGAGAAAACACAAGAGATACCACAAACACATTTTTTGGGGGGCCTTAGGGTCACCCTGACCCAGAGAAAACACAAGGGATACCACGAACATATTTGTTTTGGGGCCTTCGAGTCACCTTGACCCAGAGACAACACAAGAGATACCACAAACACATTTTTTGGGGGGCCTTAGGGTCACCCTGACCCAGAGACAACACAAGGGATACTACCAACATATTTGTTTTGGGGCCTTCGAGTCACCTTGACCCAGAGACAACACAAGAGATACCACAAACACATTTTTTGGGGGGCCTTAGGGTCACCTGACCCAGAGACAACACAAGAGATACCACAAACACATTTTTTGGGGGGCCTTAGGGTCACCCTGACCCAGAGAAAACACAAGAGATACCACAAACACATTTTTTGGGGGGCCTTAGGGTCACCCTGACCCAGAGACAACACAAGGGATACCACCAACATATTTGTTTTGGGGCCTTCGAGTCACCTTGACCCAGAGACAACACAAGAGATACCACAAACATATTTTTTGGGGGGCCTTAGGGTCACCCTGACCCAGAGACAACACAAGGGATACCACCAACACATTTTTTGGGGGGCCTTAGGGTCACCCTGACCCAGAGACAACACAAGGGATACCACCAACATATTTGTTTTGGGGCCTTAGGGTCACCCTGACCCAGAGACAACACAAGAGATACCACAAACACATTTTTTGGGGGGCCATAGGGTCACCCTGACCCAGAGACAACACAAGGGATACCACCAACATATTTGTTTTGGGGCCTTCGAGTCACCTTGACCCAGAGACAACACAAGAGATACCACAAACATATTTTTTGGGGGGCCTTAGGGTCACCTTGACCCAGAGACAACACAAGGGATACCACCAACACATTTTTTGGGGGGCCTTAGGGTCACCCTGACCCAGAGACAACACAAGGGATACCACCAACATATTTGTTTTGGGGCCTTAGGGTCACCCTGACCCAGAGAAAACACAAGAGATACCACAAACACATTTTTGGGGGGGCCTTAGGGTCACCCTGACCCAGAGACAACACAAGGGATACCACCAACATATTTGTTTTGGGGCCTTAGGGTCACCCTGACCCAGAGAAAACACAAGAGATACCACAAACACATTTTTTGGGGGGCCTTAGGGTCACCCTGACCCAGAGACAACACAAGGGATACCACCAACATATTTGTTTTGGGGCCTTCGAGTCACCTTGACCCAGAGACAACACAAGAGATACCACAAACACATTTTTTGGGGGGCCTTAGGGTCACCCTGACCCAGAGAAAACACAAGGGATACCACAAACACATTGTTTTGGGGCCTCCGGGTAACACAAGGGTCATGGAAGGAAGATTTGATACGTAATAATTCCAACTGCTTAGTTGTCACTAAAGGACGTCAAGGTTTTCTTCTGCTTGACTGAACAAATGATCTCAGTTTAGACTCAGATGTTTCTCTTTCGTCTCTCAAAGGAAGGAAACCACTCGCCTTCATAAGCCCCGAGCACTTGAACAGGTTCTTTTTTGACCCTAGTGAGTGTATTTGATCATCTAACCGTTTACAAAACAACAATTGGATGAAAAGAATCTATTGGCACCAGAGCAAAGGAATAGTTCCATATCCAGCACAAGGCAAAGGTCAAGGGTCAAAGTGTATCACATCTCCTGTTGTCAGCTGGAGGCAGCGTCGAAGGACGAAGACGAAGACAACTGAGCTCCAGTCGTTACATTAAAATGAACAAACATTTTTGTCTATAACTCTTAAAAGAACAGATTACTCTGAAAAGAATACAACATTAGTCGACACGGGAGTCGAAAATAAGCGAAGTTTAAGTTTGTTTCTTGTCGCTTTTCCATGAAACCATTGAAACATAACTATTTAATAATTATATTTTATTTACAATATATTTTTTCAGGAACACGTAGTGTATTCACTGTGTGTTGGAGATAATCAAGATATATATTCAAGTAATACTAGTAATAATTACTCTCAACTTTCTTAGAAAACAAAAAGACTTTTCCTTCAGTAACAACAACACAGATAAATGACAAACACAACAACAGTGGGTTGTGAGAAATGGCGTCAGAGAAGGATGATGGAAGATGTTACACCGAAGCGAGATAAATTCAAGTTATTATTACTTTATTACTCTGGACTTTCTTAGAAAACAAAGAGACTTTTCCTTCAGTAACAACAACACAGATAAATGACAAACACAACAACAGCGGGTTGTAAGAAATGGCGTCAGAGAAGGATGATGGAAGATGTTACACCGAAGCTGAAATCCTGACCCGTGAGCCGGTGAGTTCCAGTAGGTCCTCCACCTTCTTAGCGTGTGCCGGTGAACACGCTTCGAGGAACGTTGGCGTGGCGGGAGATTTAAGAGGCGGAGAGATAAAAATACGAGGTCGTGGAGAGATTTGTAGGTTTTTTTTAGAGGCGACGCTAGAGAACCCGGGAGAGCCCGCAGGATTTAAGAGATGAGGTTCTGGGTTCAGTGAAGGTGAGATCACCGGCAGGTACATTCTGAATATTTATGGCAGAGAACACGGAGTCGCAGTCCAAATGTTTGGGGAAAATTAAATCGGAAAGTGACGTCTTAACTTGTAGCTTTTTCTACTCGCACGAATAACTTTGCATTGAATTACCATCGGTTATTAATATTTGTTATATTGAACGAGCAGCTCTATTGTTCGTTATTATGATCTAATTGAGTGGTTTTGTCGATTGTATTATTCATGTGTCAACAGTCATGTTTCTAGTTTGGATTCAGGGACGCAGAGTAAAACTCTAGCTTTGGGCAGCTTTGGGTTCTTTTCGGGTCGTTTTGGCTCGAATTCATTCTGTGAACGTTGAGTATTAAAAATCATCAAAACCCATGAACGCCTGGAATTATTCACGGTTCTAAGTGTGCGACACATGGTATAGATAATGACATATATGAAGGGGGGGGAGGGTCTCCATTTAATGACACTGTTTTCTAGGGATGAATACGTGGAGACGTTGTAACTGTAATTGAATCATCATTGTGATTTATTTTCATCATTATTTTATTAAAATATCCTCAATATGAACCATTGAAGTATAGGATAGTATGGATGAAGAAACTTAATATAACATTCAATTTTGTTTTATTTATTTGATGGACGAGAAACACTAGAATGAAAAGAAAGTAAAGTCTCGAAACGTTGACAATTTGTATTTAGAGATAAACTAGTAACTATTAACAAGCTAAAACAAAAGAGAAAAAGTGTTTTGTTTATTTCTCACCTCGTGAGATCTGCTTGAATACAGTCAAAGAGCTGCTTTCGATCCGCTCTCTATACTGGACTCGGCCAAATATAAAAACTCTAATCTAGTTGAAATGTTCAAAACCCCAAAAAGGATTTTCACTATCTAGGTACACGTTTATACACACGTTTTTATGATGGTTGAGAAATCTGGATTCGATTTTGTATTCGAAGAAGAAGAGGGATTAATAAAGTCAATCTAATCTAATGTAATCTTTGTGTTATCCCTTTTGTTCTTTTATTTGCCCTTTGTTCTTTTATTTGACATTTGTACTTTCATTAACACTTTGCTCTTGTTCCTGTTTTCATGAATCTATCGTCTGCCGTGAACTGGAAACCCAATTTCAGGAGATCTCCAGTGGGATTAATGAAGTCTAATCTATTCTAATCTAATGTAATCTAGCTACATATTGAACATAGTACCTTTATTGTCTAACATATTTTTCTCTTTATTTCTCTTTGTTTCTCTTTATTTCTCTTTGTTTCTCTTTATTTCTCTATGTTCTTGTGCTTATTTTATTTGTATTTATTTTTGATGAAAAATTGCTGTATTGCTGTGTCTAATTGGAAGAAAAACAATTTAAATAATAAAGTTCTACCTAACCTAACCTAACCTAACCTAACCTATATTGAACGTAGTACCTTTAGTGTCCACCATACCCAACTATTTTAACAAGGTCATCTGCAAAGAAACTCAACATGGACCACAAACGACTATATTTGAATATTAAACCTACGTTTTAAACCTTTGACCAGATGCAACCACTTGAGATTGTGTCAATAATGTATTCATTTTTTTAATAAATATTTGAATTACTGCAATATTTAGTGACTCAGCAACATAATCCAACTTAGTTTTCAAGGGTACGGAAGGTATTGGAAGCACGAGCGTGGTTTAAACCAACTGTTTGGCTGACGGTTGTAGCAGCCGTGGTTATTCATCACGGCGCCGGCGTTGATTCATCATCCCTTGCACTTTGTTCTTTTATTTGCTCTTTGTTCTTTTATTTGTCATTTGCACTTTCATTAGCATTTTGTTCTTGTTTTCATGAATCTATTGCCTGCCGTGAACTGGAAACCCAATTTCTGGAAGGAGATCTCCAGTGGGATTAATGAAGTCTAATCTATTCTAATCTAATCTAATCTAGGTAAATATTGAACGCAGTACCTTTAGTGTCTACCATATTTTTCTCTTTATTTCTCTTTATTTCTCTTTGTTTCTCTTTATTTCTCTATGTTCTTGTGCTTATTTTATTTGTATTTATTTTTGATGAAAAATTGCTGTATTGCTGTGTCTAATTGGAAGAAAAACTATTTAAATAATAAAGTTATACCTAACCTAACCTAACCTAACCTAACCTATATTGAACGTAGTACCTTTAGTGTCCACCATACCCAACTATTTTAACAAGGTCATCTGCAAAGAAACTCAACATGGACCACAAACGACTATATTTGAATATTAAACCTACGTTTTAAACCTTTGACCAGATGCAACCACTTGAGATTGTGTCAATAATGTATTCATTTTTTTAATAAATATTTGAATTACTGCAATATTTAGTGACTCAGCAACATAATCCAACTTAGTTTTCAAGGGTACGGAAGGTATTGGAAGCACAAGCGTGGTTTAAACCAACTGTTTGGCTGACGGTTGTAGCAGCCGTGGTTATTCATCACGGCGCCGGCGTTGATTCATCAGCTGCGGAGGCAGTTTAGAAGATGGACTCTATTTACAGCGGAGGCACTTTGAGGGGCTCGGAGCAGGCAGCCATCAATCTCGGCCATATCTTGAAAAGAGCGAGCGGCGGCATCACTTTCAATCACCTCCCAGAGACAGGTAGTATGATAAGCTGCCGCACAATAGTTTGGGCTTTTTCCCATTTTTCCCTCCACCTCAAGGTGAGCTTTTTTTTTCCCTCCCCGGGGAAATAATGTTATTAATGTGTTTCATCATAATAATAACATCCACTAAAAATACTCGGCTCGACCCCGAACTCTCGCTCCCCTGCTGTCTGACTCCCTCCTTTCTCAATTAGCTCCTTCTATTAACCCGTGTTAATTGCCAACCCTGGAAAGGTTTAGGAACCTGGATCGTCGGTGCCATTGGGAGACATTTGAGCGAGCGAGGGGCGGGGCCATCAGTCGAGGCAGGTACGAGGGCATCAGTCGAGGCAGGTACGAGGCCATCAGTCGAGGCAGGTACGAGGGCTTCAGTCGAGGCAGGTACGAGGGCATCAGTCGAGGCAGGTACGAGGGCATCAGTCGAGGCAGGTACGAGGGCATCAGTCGAGGCAGGTACGAGGGCGTCAGTCGAGGCAGGTACGAGGGCATCAGTCGAGGCAGGTATGAGGGCGTCAGTCGAGGCAGGTACGAGGGCATCAGTCGAGGCAGGTACGAGGGCGTCAGTCGAGGCAGGTACGAGGCCATCAGTCGAGGCAGGTACGAGGGCGTCAGTCGAGGCAGGTACGAGGGCATCAGTCGAGGCAGGTACGAGGGCTTCAGTCGAGGCAGGTACGAGGGCGTCAGTCGAGGCAGGTGCGAGGGCGTCAGTCGAGGCAGGTACGAGGGCGTCAGTCGAGGCAGGTACGAGGCCATCAGTCGAGGCAGGTACGAGGGCGTCAGTCGAGGCAGGTACGAGGGCGTCAGTCGAGGCAGGTACGAGGCCATCAGTCGAGGCAGGTACGAGGGCGTCAGTCGAGGCAGGTACGAGGCCATCAGTCGAGGCAGGTACGAGGCCATCAGTCGAGGCAGGTACGAGGGCGTCAGTCGAGGCAGGTACGAGGGCTTCAGTCGAGGCAGGTACGAGGGCTTCAGTCGAGGCAGGTACGAGGGCTTCAGTCGAGGCAGGTACGAGGGCGTCAGTCGAGGCAGGTACGAGGGCGTCAGTCGAGGCAGGTACGAGGGCGTCAGTCGAGGCAGGTACGAGGCCATCAGTCGAGGCAGGTACGAGGGCGTCAGTCGAGGCAGGTACGAGGGCTTCAGTCGAGGCAGGTACGAGGGCGTCAGTCGAGGCAGGTACGAGGGCTTCAGTCGAGGCAGGTACGAGGGCTTCAGTCGAGGCAGGTACGAGGGCTTCAGTCGAGGCAGGTACGAGGGCTTCAGTCGAGGCAGGTACGAGGGCGTCAGTCGAGGCAGGTACGAGGGCGTCAGTCGAGGCAGGTACGAGGGCGTCAGTCGAGGCAGGTACGAGGCCATCAGTCGAGGCAGGTACGAGGGCATCAGTCGAGGCAGGTACGAGGGCTTCAGTCGAGGCAGGTACGAGGGCGTCAGTCGAGTCAGGTACGAGGGCGTCAGTCGAGGCAGGTACGAGGGCGTCAGTCGAGGCAGGTACGAGGGCGTCAGTCGAGGCAGGTACGAGGGCTTCAGTCGAGGCAGGTACGAGGGCGTCAGTCGAGGCAGGTACGAGGGCGTCAGTCGAGGCAGGTACGAGGCCATCAGTCGAGGCAGGTACGAGGGCGTCAGTCGAGGCAGGTACGAGGCCTTCAGTCGAGGCAGGTACGAGGGCTTCAGTCGAGGCAGGTACGAGGGCGTCAGTCGAGGCAGGTGCGAGGGCGTCAGTCGAGGCAGGTACGAGGGCGTCAGTCGAGGCAGGTACGAGGCCATCAGTCGAGGCTGGTACGAGGGCGTCAGTCGAGGCAGGTACGAGGGCGTCAGTCGAGGCAGGTACGAGGCCATCAGTTGAGGCAGGTACGAGGGCGTCAGTCGAGGCAGATACGAGGGCCTCAGTCGAGGCAGGTACGAGGCCATCAGTCGAGGCAGGTACGAGGGCTTCAGTCGAGGCAGGTACGAGGGCGTCAGTCGAGGCAGGTACGAGGGCGTCAGTCGAGGCAGATACGAGGGCCTCAGTCGAGGCAGGTACGAGGGCGTCAGTCGAGGCAGGTACGAGGCCATCAGTCGAGGCAGGTACGAGGGCGTCAGTCGAGGCAGGTACGAGGGCGTCAGTCAAGGCAGGTACGAGGCCATCAGTCGAGGCAGGTACGAGGCCATCAGTCGAGGCAGGTACGAGGGCATCAGTCGAGGCAGGTACGAGGGCTTCAGTCGAGGCAGGTACGAGGGCGTCAGTCGAGTCAGGTACGAGGGCGTCAGTCGAGGCAGGTACGAGGGCGTCAGTCGAGGCAGGTACGAGGGCGTCAGTCGAGGCAGGTACGAGGGCTTCAGTCGAGGCAGGTACGAGGGCGTCAGTCGAGGCAGGTACGAGGGCGTCAGTCGAGGCAGGTACGAGGCCATCAGTCGAGGCAGGTACGAGGGCGTCAGTCGAGGCAGGTACGAGGCCTTCAGTCGAGGCAGGTACGAGGGCTTCAGTCGAGGCAGGTACGAGGGCGTCAGTCGAGGCAGGTGCGAGGGCGTCAGTCGAGGCAGGTACGAGGGCGTCAGTCGAGGCAGGTACGAGGCCATCAGTCGAGGCTGGTACGAGGGCGTCAGTCGAGGCAGGTACGAGGGCGTCAGTCGAGGCAGGTACGAGGCCATCAGTTGAGGCAGGTACGAGGGCGTCAGTCGAGGCAGATACGAGGGCCTCAGTCGAGGCAGGTACGAGGCCATCAGTCGAGGCAGGTACGAGGGCTTCAGTCGAGGC
Source organism: Callionymus lyra (assembly GCF_982586985.1). Lineage (NCBI taxonomy): Eukaryota > Metazoa > Chordata > Actinopteri > Syngnathiformes > Callionymidae > Callionymus > Callionymus lyra. Next base: position 3,421,426 of record NC_141829.1, read on the forward strand.
AGGTACGAGGGCGTCAGTCGAGGCAGGTACGAGGGCGTCAGTCGAGGCAGATACGAGGGCCTCAGTCGAGGCAGGTACGAGGGCGTCAGTCGAGGCAGGTACGAGGCCATCAGTCGAGGCAGGTACGAGGGCGTCAGTCGAGGCAGGTACGAGGGCGTCAGTCAAGGCAGGTACGAGGCCATCAGTCGAGGCAGGTACGAGGGCGTCAGTCGAGGCAGGTACGAGCATCAGTCGAGGCAGGTACGAGGGCTTCAGTCGAGGCAGGTACGAGGGCGTCAGTCGAGGCAGGTACGAGGGCATCAGTCGAGGCAGGTACGAGGGCTTCAGTCGAGGCAGGTACGAGGGCGTCAGTCGAGGCAGGTACGAGGGCTTCAGTCGAGGCAGGTACGAGGGCGTCAGTCGAGGCAGGTACGAGGGCGTCAGTCGAGGCAGGTACGAGGCCATCAGTCGAGGCAGGTACGAGGGCTTCAGTCGAGGCAGGTACGAGGCCATCAGTCGAGGCAGGTACGAGGGCGTCAGTCGAGGCAGGTACGAGGGCGTCAGTCGAGGCAGGTACGAGGCCGTCAGTCGAGGCAGGTACGAGGGCATCAGTCGAGGCAGGTACGAGGCCATCAGTCGAGGCAGGTACGAGGGCTTCAGTCGAGGCAGGTACGAGGGCGTCAGTCGAGGCAGGTACGAGGGCGTCAGTCGAGGCAGGTACGAGGCCATCAGTCGAGGCAGGTACGAGGGCATCAGTCGAGGCAGGTACGAGGCCATCAGTCGAGGCAGGTACGAGGCCATCAGTCGAGGCAGGTACGAGGGCCTCAGTCGAGGCAGGTACGAGGCCATCAGTCGAGGCAGGTACGAGGCCATCAGTCGAGGCAGGTACGAGGGCGTCAGTCGAGGCAGATACGAGGGCCTCAGTCAAGGCAGGTACGAGGCCATCAGTCGAGGCAGGTACGAGGCCATCAGTCGAGGCAGGTACGAGGCCATCAGTCGAGGCAGGTACGAGGGCGTCAGTCGAGGCAGATACGAGGGCCTCAGTCGAGGCAGGTACGAGGCCATCAGTCGAGGCAGGTACGAGGGCTTCAGTCGAGGCAGGTACGAGGGCGTCAGTCGAGGCAGGTACGAGGGCGTCAGTCGAGGCAGATACGAGGGCCTCAGTCGAGGCAGGTACGAGGGCGTCAGTCGAGGCAGGTACGAGGGCGTCAGTCGAGGCAGGTACAAGGGCGTCAGTCGAGGCAGGTACGAGGGCATCAGTCGAGGCAGATACGAGGGCCTCAGTCGAGGCAGGTACGAGGGCTTCAGTCGAGGCAGGTACGAGGCCATCAGTCGAGGCAGGTACGAGGGCGTCAGTCGAGGCAGGTACGAGGGCTTCAGTCGAGGCAGGTACGAGGGCGTCAGTCGAGGCAGGTACGAGGGCTTCAGTCGAGGCAGGTACAAGGCCATCAGTCGAGGCAGATACGAGGGCCTCAGTCGAGGCAGGTACGAGGGCTTCAGTCGAGGCAGGTACGAGGGCGTCAGTCGAGGCAGGTACGAGGGCGTCAGTCGAGGCAGGTACGAGGGCATCAGTCGAGGCAGGTACGAGGCCATCAGTCGAGGCAGGTACGAGGGCCTCAGTCGAGGCAGGTACGAGGCCATCAGTCGAGGCAGGTACGAGGGCGTCAGTCGAGGCAGGTACGAGGCCGTCAGTCGAGGCAGATACGAGGGCCTCAGTCGAGGCAGGTACGAGGCCATCAGTCGAGGCAGGTACGAGGCCATCAGTCGAGGCAGGTATGAGGCCATCAGTCGAGGCAGGTAGGAGGGCGTTAGTCGAGGCAGGTAGGAGGGCGTCAGTCAAGGCAGGTACGAGGCCGTCAGTCGAGGCAGATACGAGGGCCTCAGTCGAGGCAGGTACGAGGCCATCAGTCGAGGCAGGTACGAGGGCCTCAGTCGAGGCAGGTACGAGGCCATCAGTCGAGGCAGGTACGAGGGCCTCAGTCGAGGCAGGTACGAGGCCATCAGTCGAGGCAGGTAGGAGGGCGTCAGTCGAGGCAGGTACGAGGCCGTCAGTCGAGGCAGGTACGAGGCCGTCAGTCGAGGCAGATACGAGGGCCTCAGTCGAGGCAGGTACGAGGGCTTCAGTCGAGGCAGGTACGAGGGCGTCAGTCGAGGCAGGTACGAGGGCTTCAGTCGAGGCAGGTACGAGGCCATCAGTCGAGGCAGGTACGAGGGCGTCAGTCGAGGCAGGTACGAGGGCTTCAGTCGAGGCAGGTACGAGGCCATCAGTCGAGGCAGGTACGAGGCCATCAGTCGAGGCAGGTACGAGGCCATCAGTCGAGGCAGGTACGAGGCCATCAGTCGAGGCAGGTACGAGGGCGTCAGTCGAGGCAGGTACGAGGGCTTCAGTCGAGGCAGGTACGAGGCCATCAGTCGAGGCAGGTACGAGGGCGTCAGTCGAGGCAGGTACGAGGGCGTCAGTCGAGGCAGGTACGAGGCCGTCAGTCGAGGCAGGTACGAGGCCGTCAGTCGAGGCAGATAAGAGGGCGTCAGTCGAGGCAGGTACGAGGCCGTCAGTCGAGGCAGATACGAGGGCGTCAGTCGAGGCAGGTACGAGGGCGTCAGTCGAGGCAGATACGAGGGCGTCAGTCGAGGCAGGTACGAGGGCGTCAGTCGAGGCAGATACGAGGGCGTCAGTCGAGGCAGGTACGAGGGCGTCAGTCGAGGCAGATACGAGGGCGTCAGTCGAGGCAGGTACGAGGGCGTCAGTCGAGGCAGGTACGAGGGCGTCAGTCGAGGCAGGTACGAGGGCTTCAGTCGAGGCAGGTACGAGGGCGTCAGTCGAGGCAGGTACGAGGGCGTCAGTCGAGGCAGGTACGAGGCCATCAGTCGAGGCAGGTACGAGGGCGTCAGTCGAGGCAGATACGAGGGCCTCAGTCGAGGCAGGTACGAGGCCATCAGTCGAGGCAGGTACGAGGGCTTCAGTCGAGGCAGGTACGAGGGCGTCAGTCGAGGCAGGTACGAGGGCGTCAGTCGAGGCAGATACGAGGGCCTCAGTCGAGGCAGGTACGAGGGCGTCAGTCGAGGCAGGTACGAGGCCATCAGTCGAGGCAGGTACGAGGGCGTCAGTCGAGGCAGGTACGAGGGCGTCAGTCAAGGCAGGTACGAGGCCATCAGTCGAGGCAGGTACGAGGGCGTCAGTCGAGGCAGGTACGAGCATCAGTCGAGGCAGGTACGAGGGCTTCAGTCGAGGCAGGTACGAGGGCGTCAGTCGAGGCAGGTACGAGGGCATCAGTCGAGGCAGGTACGAGGGCTTCAGTCGAGGCAGGTACGAGGGCGTCAGTCGAGGAAGGTACGAGGGCTTCAGTCGAGGCAGGTACGAGGGCGTCAGTCGAGGCAGGTACGAGGGCGTCAGTCGAGGCAGGTACGAGGCCATCAGTCGAGGCAGGTACGAGGGCTTCAGTCGAGGCAGGTACGAGGGCGTCAGTCGAGGCAGGTACGAGGGCGTCAGTCGAGGCAGGTACGAGGCCATCAGTCGAGGCAGGTACGAGGGCGTCAGTCGAGGCAGGTACGAGGGCGTCAGTCGAGGCAGGTACGAGGCCATCAGTCGAGGCAGGTAGGAGGGCGTCAGTCGAGGCAGGTACGAGGGCATCAGTCGAGGCAGGTACGAGGCCATCAGTCGAGGCAGGTACGAGGGCTTCAGTCGAGGCAGGTACGAGGGCGTCAGTCGAGGCAGGTACGAGGGCGTCAGTCGAGGCAGGTACGAGGCCATCAGTCGAGGCAGGTACGAGGGCATCAGTCGAGGCAGGTACGAGGCCATCAGTCGAGGCAGGTACGAGGCCATCAGTCGAGGCAGGTACGAGGGCCTCAGTCGAGGCAGGTACGAGGCCATCAGTCGAGGCAGGTACGAGGCCATCAGTCGAGGCAGGTACGAGGGCGTCAGTCGAGGCAGATACGAGGGCCTCAGTCAAGGCAGGTACGAGGCCATCAGTCGAGGCAGGTACGAGGCCATCAGTCGAGGCAGGTACGAGGCCATCAGTCGAGGCAGGTACGAGGGCGTCTGTCGAGGCAGATACGAGGGCCTCAGTCGAGGCAGGTACGAGGCCATCAGTCGAGGCAGGTACGAGGGCTTCAGTCGAGGCAGGTACGAGGCCATCAGTCGAGGCAGGTACGAGGGCGTCAGTCGAGGCAGGTACGAGGGCTTCAGTCGAGGCAGGTACGAGGGCTTCAGTCGAGGCAGGTACGAGGCCATCAGTCGAGGCAGGTACGAGGCCATCAGTCGAGGCAGGTACGAGGGCGTCAGTCGAGGCAGGTACGAGGGCGTCAGTCGAGGCAGATACGAGGGCCTCAGTCGAGGCAGGTACGAGGGCGTCAGTCGAGGCAGGTACGAGGGCGTCAGTCGAGGCAGGTACAAGGGCGTCAGTCGAGGCAGGTACGAGGGCATCAGTCGAGGCAGATACGAGGGCCTCAGTCGAGGCAGGTACGAGGGCTTCAGTCGAGGCAGGTACGAGGCCATCAGTCGAGGCAGGTACGAGGGCGTCAGTCGAGGCAGGTACGAGGGCTTCAGTCGAGGCAGGTACGAGGGCGTCAGTCGAGGCAGGTACGAGGGCTTCAGTCGAGGCAGGTACAAGGCCATCAGTCGAGGCAGATACGAGGGCCTCAGTCGAGGCAGGTACGAGGGCTTCAGTCGAGGCAGGTACGAGGGCGTCAGTCGAGGCAGGTACGAGGGCGTCAGTCGAGGCAGGTACGAGGGCATCAGTCGAGGCAGGTACGAGGCCATCAGTCGAGGCAGGTACGAGGGCCTCAGTCGAGGCAGGTACGAGGCCATCAGTCGAGGCAGGTACGAGGGCGTCAGTCGAGGCAGGTACGAGGCCGTCAGTCGAGGCAGATACGAGGGCCTCAGTCGAGGCAGGTACGAGGCCATCAGTCGAGGCAGGTACGAGGCCATCAGTCGAGGCAGGTACGAGGCCATCAGTCGAGGCAGGTACGAGGGCGTCAGTCGAGGCAGATACGAGGGCCTCAGTCGAGGCAGGTACGAGGCCATCAGTCGAGGCAGGTACGAGGGCTTCAGTCGAGGCAGGTACGAGGGCGTCAGTCGAGGCAGGTACGAGGGCGTCAGTCGAGGCAGATACGAGGGCCTCAGTCGAGGCAGGTACGAGGGCGTCAGTCGAGGCAGGTACGAGGCCATCAGTCGAGGCAGGTACGAGGGCGTCAGTCGAGGCAGGTACGAGGGCGTCAGTCGAGGCAGGTACGAGGCCGTCAGTCGAGGCAGGTACGAGGCCGTCAGTCGAGGCAGATACGAGGGCGTCAGTCGAGGCAGGTACGAGGCCGTCAGTCGAGGCAGATACGAGGGCGTCAGTCGAGGCAGGTACGAGGGCGTCAGTCGAGGCAGATACGAGGGCGTCAGTCGAGGCAGGTACGAGGGCGTCAGTCGAGGCAGGTAAGAGGCCGTCAGTCGAGGCAGGTACGAGGGCGTCAGTCGAGGCAGGTACGAGGCCATCAGTCGAGGCAGGTAGGAGGGCGTCAGTCGAGGCAGGTACGAGGCCATTAGTCGAGGCAGGTACAAGGCCATTAGTCGAGGCAGGTACGAGGCCATCAGTCGAGGCAGGTACGAGGCCATTAGTCGAGGCAGGTACGAGGCCATTAGTCGAGGCAGGTACGAGGCCATCAGTCGAGGCAGGTAGGAGGGCGTCAGTCGAGGCAGGTAGGAGGGCATCAGTCGAGGCAGGTACAAGGCCATTAGTCGAGGCAGGTACGAGGCCATCAGTCGAGGCAGGTACGAGGGCCTCAGTCGAGGCAGGTACGAGGCCATCAGTCGAGGCAGGTACGAGGGCCTCAGTCGAGGCAGGTACGAGGCCATCAGTCGAGGCAGGTACGAGGGCGTCAGTCGAGGCAGGTACGAGGGCGTCAGTCGAGGCAGGTACGAGGGCGTCAGTCGAGGCAGGTACGAGGCCATCAGTCGAGGCAGGTACGAGGGCGTCAGTCGAGGCAGGTACGAGGGCGTAAGTCAAGGCAGGTACGAGGCCATCAGTCGAGGCAGGTACGAGGGCGTCAGTCGAGGCAGGTACGAGCATCAGTCGAGGCAGGTACGAGGGCTTCAGTCGAGGCAGGTACGAGGGCGTCAGTCGAGGCAGGTACGAGGGCATCAGTCGAGGCAGGTACGAGGGCTTCAGTCGAGGCAGGTACGAGGGCGTCAGTCGAGGCAGGTACGAGGGCTTCAGTCGAGGCAGGTACGAGGGCGTCAGTCGAGGCAGGTACGAGGGCGTCAGTCGAGGCAGGTACGAGGCCATCAGTCGAGGCAGGTACGAGGGCTTCAGTCGAGGCAGGTACGAGGCCATCAGTCGAGGCAGGTACGAGGGCGTCAGTCGAGGCAGGTACGAGGGCGTCAGTCGAGGCAGGTACGAGGCCGTCAGTCGAGGCAGGTACGAGGGCATCAGTCGAGGCAGGTACGAGGCCATCAGTCGAGGCAGGTACGAGGGCTTCAGTCGAGGCAGGTACGAGGGCGTCAGTCGAGGCAGGTACGAGGGCGTCAGTCGAGGCAGGTACGAGGCCATCAGTCGAGGCAGGTACGAGGGCATCAGTCGAGGCAGGTACGAGGCCATCAGTCGAGGCAGGTACGAGGCCATCAGTCGAGGCAGGTACGAGGGCCTCAGTCGAGGCAGGTACGAGGCCATCAGTCGAGGCAGGTACGAGGCCATCAGTCGAGGCAGGTACGAGGGCGTCAGTCGAGGCAGATACGAGGGCCTCAGTCAAGGCAGGTACGAGGCCATCAGTCGAGGCAGGTACGAGGCCATCAGTCGAGGCAGGTACGAGGCCATCAGTCGAGGCAGGTACGAGGGCGTCAGTCGAGGCAGATACGAGGGCCTCAGTCGAGGCAGGTACGAGGCCATCAGTCGAGGCAGGTACGAGGGCTTCAGTCGAGGCAGGTACGAGGGCGTCAGTCGAGGCAGGTACGAGGGCGTCAGTCGAGGCAGATACGAGGGCCTCAGTCGAGGCAGGTACGAGGGCGTCAGTCGAGGCAGGTACGAGGGCGTCAGTCGAGGCAGGTACAAGGGCGTCAGTCGAGGCAGGTACGAGGGCATCAGTCGAGGCAGATACGAGGGCCTCAGTCGAGGCAGGTACGAGGGCTTCAGTCGAGGCAGGTACGAGGCCATCAGTCGAGGCAGGTACGAGGGCGTCAGTCGAGGCAGGTACGAGGGCTTCAGTCGAGGCAGGTACGAGGGCGTCAGTCGAGGCAGGTACGAGGGCTTCAGTCGAGGCAGGTACAAGGCCATCAGTCGAGGCAGATACGAGGGCCTCAGTCGAGGCAGGTACGAGGGCTTCAGTCGAGGCAGGTACGAGGGCGTCAGTCGAGGCAGGTACGAGGGCGTCAGTCGAGGCAGGTACGAGGGCATCAGTCGAGGCAGGTACGAGGCCATCAGTCGAGGCAGGTACGAGGGCCTCAGTCGAGGCAGGTACGAGGCCGTCAGTCGAGGCAGGTACGAGGGCGTCAGTCGAGGCAGGTACGAGGCCGTCAGTCGAGGCAGATACGAGGGCCTCAGTCGAGGCAGGTACGAGGCCATCAGTCGAGGCAGGTACGAGGCCATCAGTCGAGGCAGGTATGAGGCCATCAGTCGAGGCAGGTAGGAGGGCGTTAGTCGAGGCAGGTAGGAGGGCGTCAGTCAAGGCAGGTACGAGGCCGTCAGTCGAGGCAGATACGAGGGCCTCAGTCGAGGCAGGTACGAGGCCATCAGTCGAGGCAGGTACGAGGGCCTCAGTCGAGGCAGGTACGAGGCCATCAGTCGAGGCAGGTACGAGGGCCTCAGTCGAGGCAGGTACGAGGCCATCAGTCGAGGCAGGTAGGAGGGCGTCAGTCGAGGCAGGTACGAGGCCGTCAGTCGAGGCAGGTACGAGGCCGTCAGTCGAGGCAGATACGAGGGCCTCAGTCGAGGCAGGTACGAGGGCTTCAGTCGAGGCAGGTACGAGGGCGTCAGTCGAGGCAGGTACGAGGGCTTCAGTCGAGGCAGGTACGAGGCCATCAGTCGAGGCAGGTACGAGGGCGTCAGTCGAGGCAGGTACGAGGGCTTCAGTCGAGGCAGGTACGAGGCCATCAGTCGAGGCAGGTACGAGGCCATCAGTCGAGGCAGGTACGAGGCCATCAGTCGAGGCAGGTACGAGGCCATCAGTCGAGGCAGGTACGAGGGCGTCAGTCGAGGCAGGTACGAGGGCTTCAGTCGAGGCAGGTACGAGGCCATCAGTCGAGGCAGGTACGAGGGCGTCAGTCGAGGCAGGTACGAGGGCGTCAGTCGAGGCAGGTACGAGGCCGTCAGTCGAGGCAGGTACGAGGCCGTCAGTCGAGGCAGATAAGAGGGCGTCAGTCGAGGCAGGTACGAGGCCGTCAGTCGAGGCAGATACGAGGGCGTCAGTCGAGGCAGGTACGAGGGCGTCAGTCGAGGCAGATACGAGGGCGTCAGTCGAGGCAGGTACGAGGGCGTCAGTCGAGGCAGATACGAGGGCGTCAGTCGAGGCAGGTACGAGGGCGTCAGTCGAGGCAGATACGAGGGCGTCAGTCGAGGCAGGTACGAGGGCGTCAGTCGAGGCAGGTACGAGGGCGTCAGTCGAGGCAGGTACGAGGGCTTCAGTCGAGGCAGGTACGAGGGCGTCAGTCGAGGCAGGTACGAGGGCGTCAGTCGAGGCAGGTACGAGGCCATCAGTCGAGGCAGGTACGAGGGCGTCAGTCGAGGCAGATACGAGGGCCTCAGTCGAGGCAGGTACGAGGCCATCAGTCGAGGCAGGTACGAGGGCTTCAGTCGAGGCAGGTACGAGGGCGTCAGTCGAGGCAGGTACGAGGGCGTCAGTCGAGGCAGATACGAGGGCCTCAGTCGAGGCAGGTACGAGGGCGTCAGTCGAGGCAGGTACGAGGCCATCAGTCGAGGCAGGTACGAGGGCGTCAGTCAAGGCAGGTACGAGGCCATCAGTCGAGGCAGGTACGAGGGCGTCAGTCGAGGCAGGTACGAGCATCAGTCGAGGCAGGTACGAGGGCTTCAGTCGAGGCAGGTACGAGGGCGTCAGTCGAGGCAGGTACGAGGGCATCAGTCGAGGCAGGTACGAGGGCTTCAGTCGAGGCAGGTACGAGGGCGTCAGTCGAGGAAGGTACGAGGGCTTCAGTCGAGGCAGGTACGAGGGCGTCAGTCGAGGCAGGTACGAGGGCGTCAGTCGAGGCAGGTACGAGGCCATCAGTCGAGGCAGGTACGAGGGCTTCAGTCGAGGCAGGTACGAGGGCGTCAGTCGAGGCAGGTACGAGGGCGTCAGTCGAGGCAGGTACGAGGCCATCAGTCGAGGCAGGTACGAGGGCGTCAGTCGAGGCAGGTACGAGGGCGTCAGTCGAGGCAGGTACGAGGCCATCAGTCGAGGCAGGTAGGAGGGCGTCAGTCGAGGCAGGTACGAGGGCATCAGTCGAGGCAGGTACGAGGCCATCAGTCGAGGCAGGTACGAGGGCTTCAGTCGAGGCAGGTACGAGGGCGTCAGTCGAGGCAGGTACGAGGGCGTCAGTCGAGGCAGGTACGAGGCCATCAGTCGAGGCAGGTACGAGGGCATCAGTCGAGGCAGGTACGAGGCCATCAGTCGAGGCAGGTACGAGGCCATCAGTCGAGGCAGGTACGAGGGCCTCAGTCGAGGCAGGTACGAGGCCATCAGTCGAGGCAGGTACGAGGCCATCAGTCGAGGCAGGTACGAGGGCGTCAGTCGAGGCAGATACGAGGGCCTCAGTCAAGGCAGGTACGAGGCCATCAGTCGAGGCAGGTACGAGGCCATCAGTCGAGGCAGGTACGAGGCCATCAGTCGAGGCAGGTACGAGGGCGTCTGTCGAGGCAGATACGAGGGCCTCAGTCGAGGCAGGTACGAGGCCATCAGTCGAGGCAGGTACGAGGGCTTCAGTCGAGGCAGGTACGAGGCCATCAGTCGAGGCAGGTACGAGGGCGTCAGTCGAGGCAGGTACGAGGGCTTCAGTCGAGGCAGGTACGAGGGCTTCAGTCGAGGCAGGTACGAGGCCATCAGTCGAGGCAGGTACGAGGCCATCAGTCGAGGCAGGTACGAGGGCGTCAGTCGAGGCAGGTACGAGGGCGTCAGTCGAGGCAGATACGAGGGCCTCAGTCGAGGCAGGTACGAGGGCGTCAGTCGAGGCAGGTACGAGGGCGTCAGTCGAGGCAGGTACAAGGGCGTCAGTCGAGGCAGGTACGAGGGCATCAGTCGAGGCAGATACGAGGGCCTCAGTCGAGGCAGGTACGAGGGCTTCAGTCGAGGCAGGTACGAGGCCATCAGTCGAGGCAGGTACGAGGGCGTCAGTCGAGGCAGGTACGAGGGCTTCAGTCGAGGCAGGTACGAGGGCGTCAGTCGAGGCAGGTACGAGGGCTTCAGTCGAGGCAGGTACAAGGCCATCAGTCGAGGCAGATACGAGGGCCTCAGTCGAGGCAGGTACGAGGGCTTCAGTCGAGGCAGGTACGAGGGCGTCAGTCGAGGCAGGTACGAGGGCGTCAGTCGAGGCAGGTACGAGGGCATCAGTCGAGGCAGGTACGAGGCCATCAGTCGAGGCAGGTACGAGGGCCTCAGTCGAGGCAGGTACGAGGCCATCAGTCGAGGCAGGTACGAGGGCGTCAGTCGAGGCAGGTACGAGGCCGTCAGTCGAGGCAGATACGAGGGCCTCAGTCGAGGCAGGTACGAGGCCATCAGTCGAGGCAGGTACGAGGCCATCAGTCGAGGCAGGTACGAGGCCATCAGTCGAGGCAGGTAGGAGGGCGTTAGTCGAGGCAGGTAGGAGGGCGTCAGTCGAGGCAGGTACGAGGCCGTCAGTCGAGGCAGATACGAGGGCCTCAGTCGAGGCAGGTACGAGGCCATCAGTCGAGGCAGGTACGAGGGCCTCAGTCGAGGCAGGTACGAGGCCATCAGTCGAGGCAGGTACGAGGGCCTCAGTCGAGGCAGGTACGAGGCCATCAGTCGAGGCAGGTAGGAGGGCGTCAGTCGAGGCAGGTACGAGGCCGTCAGTCGAGGCAGGTACGAGGCCGTCAGTCGAGGCAGATACGAGGGCCTCAGTCGAGGCAGGTACGAGGGCTTCAGTCGAGGCAGGTACGAGGGCGTCAGTCGAGGCAGGTACGAGGGCTTCAGTCGAGGCAGGTACGAGGCCATCAGTCGAGGCAGGTACGAGGGCGTCAGTCGAGGCAGGTACGAGGGCTTCAGTCGAGGCAGGTACGAGGCCATCAGTCGAGGCAGGTACGAGGCCATCAGTCGAGGCAGGTACGAGGCCATCAGTCGAGGCAGGTACGAGGCCATCAGTCGAGGCAGGTACGAGGGCGTCAGTCGAGGCAGGTACGAGGGCTTCAGTCGAGGCAGGTACGAGGCCATCAGTCGAGGCAGGTACGAGGGCGTCAGTCGAGGCAGGTACGAGGGCGTCAGTCGAGGCAGGTACGAGGCCGTCAGTCGAGGCAGGTACGAGGCCGTCAGTCGAGGCAGATACGAGGGCGTCAGTCGAGGCAGGTACGAGGCCGTCAGTCGAGGCAGATACGAGGGCGTCAGTCGAGGCAGGTACGAGGGCGTCAGTCGAGGCAGATACGAGGGCGTCAGTCGAGGCAGGTACGAGGGCGTCAGTCGAGGCAGGTAAGAGGCCGTCAGTCGAGGCAGGTACGAGGGCGTCAGTCGAGGCAGGTACGAGGCCATCAGTCGAGGCAGGTAGGAGGGCGTCAGTCGAGGCAGGTACGAGGCCATTAGTCGAGGCAGGTACAAGGCCATTAGTCGAGGCAGGTACGAGGCCATCAGTCGAGGCAGGTACGAGGCCATTAGTCGAGGCAGGTACGAGGCCATTAGTCGAGGCAGGTACGAGGCCATCAGTCGAGGCAGGTAGGAGGGCGTCAGTCGAGGCAGGTAGGAGGGCATCAGTCGAGGCAGGTACAAGGCCATTAGTCGAGGCAGGTACGAGGCCATCAGTCGAGGCAGGTACGAGGGCCTCAGTCGAGGCAGGTACGAGGCCATCAGTCGAGGCAGGTACGAGGGCCTCAGTCGAGGCAGGTACGAGGCCATCAGTCGAGGCAGGTACGAGGGCGTCAGTCGAGGCAGGTACGAGGGCGTCAGTCGAGGCAGGTACGAGGCCATCAGTCGAGGCAGGTAGGAGGGCGTCAGTCGAGGCAGGTAGGAGGGCATCAGTCGAGGCAGGTACAAGGCCATTAGTCGAGGCAGGTACGAGGCCATCAGTCGAGGCAGGTACGAGGGCCTCAGTCGAGGCAGGTACGAGGCCATCAGTCGAGGCAGGTACGAGGGCATCAGTCGAGGCAGGTACGAGGCCATCAGTCGAGGCAGGTACGAGGGCGTCAGTCGAGGCAGGTACGAGGCCATCAGTCGAGGCAGGTACGAGGCCATCAGTCGAGGCAGGTACGAGGGCATCAGTCGAGGCAGGTACGAGGCCATCAGTCGAGGCAGGTACGAGGGCATCAGTCGAGGCAGGTACGAGGCCATCAGTCGAGGCAGGTACGAGGGCATCAGTCGAGGCAGGTACGAGGCCATCAGTCGAGGCAGGTACGAGGGCGTCAGTCGAGGCAGGTACGAGGGCATCAGTCGAGGCAGGTACGAGGCCATCAGTCGAGGCAGGTACGAGGGCATCAGTCGAGGCAGGTACGAGGCCATCAGTCGAGGCAGGTAGGAGGGCGTCAGTCGAGGCAGGTACGAGGGCTTCAGAGGCTCCGTGTTAACAATACTTCCTCTAATCAAATGTTAAAGTGTTTGTAGGAAAGTACTTCTCAAAATATGTATTCAAATGTAAACTTATACTAACAATGAAGTGAATTAACATCTCAAACAACCTGGAGCAACATGTAATATATGTTCGATGTTTGATTCAAAGATATTCATCAGTGATTTAATCCAACTATTGTTTTAATTAGTGATAATAACTTTAATAACACTTTTGTCCTGACGGTGTTTTCATGAACTCTAAAAACATAGATTTCCAACGACGGATGATTTGATGATGTTGGAGTGCGAGCCGTTCATCACTCACTCAGTCAGGAGTCGCCAGACCTCGTCCTCCACTCCTGTCTTCATCCTCCCTTCATGACAAACTGATTCTTAAAATTAATTGATTATATTGTTTGTCTACAGAGCCGTCCTTCCTTTTCACACAAACATAAATGTAAAGATTGATTTTCTTTTAAGCGAGCAAACCATTATTTCGCGCCTCATAAATCATCCCGGGTTTTGACAAATCCTTCCTTCAGGACCAGAAACATGAAGACACAGACGCGTTCAGGGAGTTCCTGCTTTGTGACTCAGTCCACGCTCACCAGAGGTCCATTACAGCGGTCAGCACTTCGCCGGAACACCTGGGGAGCCCGAGCGGCTCCGGCCCCGAGCCTGGAACTGATTGGAAGCGACTGCGCGAGCGGCGCCGACCGAGTCCAGGTGAACGGGTCAACAGCTGATTTTACACAAAAATAAATGAAATAAAATGCTTGAAAATGATGACTTGTCACACATGTGGCTCCGGGCGCTTTAGAGAAATGCTAAAGTCTACAGATATTTTTTCAAAGATACGAGACAATGACAGGAAATACTGGCAAGAATTGAAATAATGCAGTTTTGTCCAAAACTTTACCAGGGAATTATTACTATTTCAGTGGATAAATAATTCTTAGTCACATTTTGTTCTTTTTGCTTTTATAGTTTTGCTTTTATAGACTTCTATAGTTTTTTTTAAGATGTATATATATTCAGAAATAAACTGCCTTTAAATCAAGATTATTGCACATTTTACACAAAATACATGATTTATGTACTTGTATTTTATCATGGCGTCATTAGTGGTAACTTTAGGAGGAATTATCTTCAAACAATGCCATGAGTTTACATTAAATCATGGGCAGCAACTGTGTTATTGAAACTAAAAAACAATCGAAATTTTACTGAAATCTTTACATTTACGAGCTAGAACATCGTGTTGCCCTGGAAGGTACAAAACTGTGAAAAATATTTAAATTTCAACGAGTGATCGACTCTGGTGTCATTAAACATCAACTAGTATCAACTCTGGTGTCATTAAACATCAACTAGTATCAACTCTGGTGTCATTAAACATCAACTAGTATCAACTCTGGTGTCATTAAACATCAACTAGTATCAACTCTGGTGTCATTAAACATCAACTAGTATCAACTCTGGTGTCATTAAACATCAACTAGTATCAACTCTGGTGTCATTAAACATCAACTAGTATCAACTCTGGTGTCATTAAACATCAACTAGTATCAACTCTGGTGTCATTAAACATCAACTAGTATCGACTCTGGTGTCATTAAACATCAACTAGTATCAACTCTGGTGTCATTAAACATCAACTAGTATCAACTCTGGTGTCATTAAACATCAACTAGTATCAACTCTGGTGTCATTAAACATCAACTAGTATCAACTCTGGTGTCATTAAACATCAACTAGTATCAACTCTGGTGTCATTAAACATCAACTAGTATCAACTCTGGTGTCATTAAACATCAACTAGTATCAACTCTGGTGTCATTAAACATCAACTAGTATCAACTCTGGTGTCATCAAACATCAACTAGTATCAACTCTGGTGTCATTAAACATCAACTAGTATCAACTCTGGTGTCATCAAACATCAACTAGTATCAACTCTGGTGTCATCAAACATCAACTAGTATCAACTCTGGTGCCTTTTAGTGAATGTTCTTCAAGACGCAGTAACTTCTCATCATGACCATGAGAGGTTACGAGAGTCCATTATGACGTAATAATGGCTTCACTCCTCCTCCAGCTGTAATCACGCTTTGTTTATACAACGAGTCCCTTGGAGGTAGAGATGATTGATGACACGTGGTGACAAACCTCCATGCTTGACCAATCAATTCAACCTTGTGTTATCTCTGGGTTACTTTGACCCTGAGCTCAAACCTAGTTTAAAACCTTGCTTGGAATGAAACAAAAACACAAATTGAAGTGACGATTGTTTTGTCTTTTCGGTCTTTGACGGTGAAAAAGGCCATAAAGCAAACATCCGCACACAGATCAGTTCATTTTGACCATAACATTTCTGTAGGACCATCAGAGACTCAAGTGACTCAATTGACCTGCATTACAGTAGATATCAAGCAATAATAAGTAAGATTGTTGATTCTAGAAGTTAATGGGATTATTTTGCACTTTCCTGCATCCTTGAGTGTAATTCTGTTACAAGAACATTTCGGACATAAAACCATGTTTGACCTTCGCTTGACTCTCAAAATGAAGATTGTAGTTGAATTACACCTGACAAGGAAACAACAATAACTAACTTTTATTTAAAACATACATGTTTATCACAATATCAAAGACTTGACCTGTATTTTCGCTTGTAAGTTTTTACAAACAAACTACAAGTATTCGTTTGAAACCAAATGAATTTGTTTGATCACAATTGGCCTTCAAATAGAAAGGTATTTACTGGCTTTATGTTCCGCGTGGCTAACTGTCGAAGCGACGCCATTCATCGATGACACTGTGTTGCGTTCAGTGTTCGCTGTCGATCCGCAGGTACGCCACAGTTAACTGTTGTTTTAAATATTATTTGATAAAAACACAGTTATTGTCGTTTAAGTGAACTCTCTGTTGTTATTCAACACGATAAAAACATATTGTATTGTGTACTGTGTCATTTGTGTGTGTTATTGTGTACTGTCTGTTCAGCTAATTGGTGGCTAATTGTGTTAGCTCTTCTGAACTTGCTAACTGCTGTCGATCCGCAGGTACGCCACAGTTAATTGTTGTTTTAAATATTATTTGATAAAAACACAGTTATTGTCCTTTAAGTGAACTCTCTGTTGTTATTTAACACGATAAAAACATATTGTATTGTGTACTGTGTCATTTGTGTGTGTTATTGTGTACTGTCTGTTCAGCTAATTGGTGGCTAATTGTGTTAGCTCTTCTGAACTTGCTAACTGCTGTCGATCCGCAGGTACGCCACAGTTAAATGTTGTTTTAAATATTGTTTGATAAAAACACAGTTATTGTCGTTTAAGTAAACTCTCTGTTGTTATTTAAAACGATAAAAACATATTGTATTGTGTACTGTGTCATTTGTGTGTGTTATTGTGTACTGTCTGTTCAGCTAATTGGTGGCTAATTGTGTTAGCTCTGCTGAACTTGCTAACTGCTGTCGATCCGCAGGTACGCCACAGTTAATTGTTGTTTTAAATATTATTTGATAAAAACACAGTTATTGTCCTTTAAGTAAACTCTCTGTTGTTATTCAACACGATAAAAACATATTGTATTGTGTCCTTTGTGTGTGTTATTGTGTACTGTCTGTTTAGCTAATTGGTGGCTAATTGTGTTAGCTCTTCTGAACTTGCTAACTGCTGTCGATCCGCAGGTACACCACAGTTAATTGTTGTTTTAAATATTGTTTGATAAAAACACAGTTATTGTCCTTTAAGTAAACTCTCTGTTGTTATTCAACACGATAAAAACATATTGTATTGTGTATTGTGTCCTTTGTGTGTGTTATTGTGTACTGTCTGTTTAGCTAATTGGTGGCTAATTGTGTTAGCTCTGCTGAACTTGCTAACTGCTGTCGATCCGCAGGTACGCCACAGTTAAATGTTGTTTTAAATATTGTTTGATAAAAACACAGTTATTGTCGTTTAAGTGAACAATCTGTTGTTATTTAACACGATAAAAACATATTGTATTGTGTACTGTGTCATTTGTGTGTGTTATTGTGTACTGTCTGTTCAGCTAATTGGTCGCTAATTGTGTTAGCTCTTCTGAACTTGCTAACTGCTGTCGATCCGCAGGTACGCCACAGTTAATTGTTGTTTTAAATATTATTTGATAAAAACACAGTTATTGTCCTTTAAGTGAACTCTCTGTTATTGTTCAACACGATAAAAACATATTGTATTGTGTACTGTGTCATTTGTGTGTGTTATTGTGTACTGTCTGTTCAGCTAATTGGTGGCTAATTGTGTTAGCTCTTCTGAACTTGCTAACTGCTGTCGATCCGCAGGTACGCCACAGTTAAATGTTGTTTTAAATATTGTTTGATAAAAACACAGTTATTGTCCTTTAAGAAAACTCTCTGTTGTTATTCAACACGATAAAAACATATTGTATTGTGTACTCTGTCATTTGTGTGTGTTATTGTGTACTGTCTGTTCAGCTAATTGGTGGCTAATTGTGTTAGCTCTGCTGAACTAACTGCATTTACTGCTGTCTTTCTGCAGTTGGCTGATGAAAATAAATGGTTTCGCCGACATCAAATGATCCAGTTGTCCTGTGGTTATTTTGTGGAGAACACCCCCCTGTCGGCGAGACATCCGAACACAACGCCGAGTGAAGGCCGGCTGAGTGACAGCTGGAGAGCGAGAGCTACACGTGTAAGTTTCTTCTGCTGCGATGTTGAAGTGAATCAAAAGTTACCCTGAAGAAGGTTTTCATGTCTCGGCGAAACCAACTAAAAAGGTGTTTTTCTTACCCTGAGAAACGTGAGATCTCGACTCCGATCGATGCTGGTGATTTCCAGGTTGCCCATGACGACCTCGCAGTTCTCGTAGTACTTCCTCAGGGTCCGGTACTGCTGCTCCAGGTCCGACAGCGTGCTGAGCTTGTTCTCGGTGCCGGAACATACTGGAACGAAGCAACAGAAAAATCCTGGTGTCAGGACAGAAATACGGCGACGTCGAAACACTTTATCTGTAGGTCCAGGAGGACGTGAAGAATCACTGTGTTCCACCCGAGGGCGATCGGAGGTGAATTAACTGCCATTTAGCAACAGCTCCTTCTCCGGCAAGTTATCAAACCGGCACACACCGGCACACACACCGATAACACACCGGCACACACCGGCACACACATCGGCACTCACCGGCAAACACACCGATAACACACCGATAACACACCGGCACACACCGGCACACACCGGCACACACATCGGCACTCACCGGCAAACACACCGATAACACACCGATAACACACCAGCACACACCGGCACACACCGGCACTCACCAACACACACCGGCACTCACCAACACACACCGGCACACACCGACACACACCGGCACACACACCGGCACTCACCGTCACACACACCGGCAAACACCGGCCCACACTGTCACACACCGGCACACACATCGGCACACACCGGCACACACACCGGCACTCACCGGCAGACACATCGGCACACACCGGCACACACCGGCACACACACCGGGACACACACCGGGACACACACCGGCACTCACCGGCACACACACGATAACACACTGGCACACACCGGCACACACACCGGCACACACCGACACACACACCGGCACTCACCAGCACACACACCGGCACACACCGGCACTCACCGGCACACACACGATAACACACCGGCACACACCGGCACACACCGGCACACACCGGCACACACACCGGCACACACACTGGCACACACCGACACACTCACCGGCACACACCGACACACTCACCGGCACACACCGACACACTCACCGGCACACACCGGCACACACCGGCACACACCGGCACACACACTGGCACACACCGACACACACACCGGCACACACCGACACACTCACCGGCACACACCGACACACTCACCGGCACACACCGGGACACATCGCAAATATTTTTTTGTTTTGATCGATGCAGTGCTATTGAATATATCGCTACAGTATCGGGGACAAATAAATATGGATATATAATTATATATATCATTATATTTTTTATATTTTCTATTTATTATTTATATATATTATTCACAAAATCAAATTTTTAATTTTAGTGAAATATAAACCATAAAATAGCTATAAATAAAAATATGTTTTAGTTTTTATTCGATACAGGGCTATAGAATATCGCTACAATATCAGGGAAAAATAAATATCGATAAATCATTATATATCATTATATTATTTATATTTTTGATTTATTTACTATTTTTTACAAACAGTCAATGTCTAATGTTTCCAGAGCCTCAGCACCAGTGGGATCCAACAGGATGTACCAGGATGTGTAGCTTGAACAGCGCTGACGCCACAAACCTGCAACAATCTGCTCCTCCTTCTCCTCGTGTTCAAACCTGCTTCATTTATTCCTCGCAAAAAACTCCACGATTGCAATTTGTCTTTACGGCTGCGTTATTACACCTCCTACGAAAACCACGGCGTGGCCGCGAGGCAACGAATGCTTCACGGACAAATGGGAGCGTGTTGGCGGCGCCGCGGCGCTCGTATCAGATAAGTGGATATCAAAGTGACCCGGACGAGGCCCGGCGCGAGCGGCCGGTGATTAGCTCGGGCCGAACATAATGTGCTGCTCAGGAATGATCTACGGCAGACTGGGGTGTTTTCAATAACAGCGGGAGAAGCGAGGTGAGGCTAGGAGGTCATAAAGCGTGGATAGGTATAATAAACTGTTATTGCACCCTCGGGGCAGGGCAGCGGGATCAACGCCTCGACGCTCCACTCATTTGCTTCTTCAGGCTTCGCTTCCCTTCAAGAGTAAACTGTGAAATATCGGCCATGAAAACGGTGATGACTCTTGAAGAGAGTTCTCTGCTGGAGTTCAATGTCAGGACGGTTGAAAAAGTTTGGTTTAAATATTTGATCAAGATGATGATTAACTTTAATATACCGTGAGTTTGGAGTTGAATGGACGTAAATAAGTTTTATCAGTGCCATCGGAATATTGAATTATTTTACTATTGAAATGCTGTTTTTTAATTAATAAGAATATATATATATATATATTTGTAATCAATGTGATTTTTGTCCATCATGATGATGACAGTCATCCTCTGAACACTGTCATCAGTGAGCAGAGAAGCAGATGAAGCACGAATGCTGCTACCCAGGTGCAACACTAATAGACTCAGGGACTCATTCATTCCTTGGGCTATTAAACTGTACAATTCTGAGTTCGGGGGCAGGAGTGGAGTGAAAGTATCTGGATGTTCTGTTCTATGTTAGTCTTTGTATCCTTTGTCTTTGTTGTTTTTCTTTGATCTATGTTCTTTATCTTTATCTTTATACTTAGATTGTTTCATCTTGTTCTTCCTCTTATGTTCTTCTTCTTATTTTATTTTTTATGTATTATTATTATTATTATTATTATTATTATTTATTATTATTTCCCGAAAGAGACCTCCTGAGGGATCAATAAAGTTTTACCTTACCTTACCTTACCTTAAGTTTTATCAGCGCCATCGGAATATTGAATTGTTTAAGTATTGAAATGTTGTTTTTTAATTAATAAGAATATATATATATATATATATATATATTTATAATCAATGTGATTTAATAATGTCAAAGTGTTTGGATCAGTAATTGTCACAAAAGATTTTAAATAAAGAAATACTGTCTCTATGTTGACAAGTTACATAAAAGCTTGAGCCTAAAAAGAATATATAATAAAATGATAATATAATAATAATAAGAAGAATCTTGAGTTGGATCTTTTCGTGGACGTCAGACCAACATCATCCACGGTTAGTCTTTAATTTGAATTTGAATAGAGCAATAATTGTTCTTATTATTAATTTAAAAACAGCATTTCAATATATATATATATATATATATTTATATATATATAAAATAAAAGTTGATTTCGTTTTGTATTAAATAATTGAAATCAATAGTTTGTATATTGAAAGGTTGAACTTATTTATATTAAGTAAATAATAGAAAAAAAAAGTAATATTTTTTAAAGAAATTTATGTATTTTACACAAAGAGTTTGATTTAAATTTTAATAAAAAAAAAATCATTTTCTTAAGTCAATATTTTTTCAATTTGTACAACTAGTAGTTTTAAATTTAATAGTTTAATGAAATTATTGTCTGGTGTCCGTTTTTATATTCAATTTAAGAGCCTACTTATTCAAAATGATTCTTATTTTAGAATTATTTAAATAACTACTTATTCAAAATGATTCTTATTTTAGAATTATTTAAATATCTACTTATTCAAAATTATTCTTATTTTAGAATTATTTAAATAACTACTTATTCAAAATGATTCTTATTTTAGAATTATTTAAATAACTACTTATTCAAAATGATTCTTATTTTAGAATTATTTAAATAACTACTTATTCAAAATGATTCTTATTTTAGAATTATTTAAATAACTACTTATTCAAAATGATTCTTATTTTAGAATTATTTAAATAACTACTTATTCAAAATGATTCTTATTTTAGAATTATTTAAATAACTACTTATTCAAAGTTATTCTTATTTTAGAATTATTTAAATAAGAATATGAAACTCTACGTGTAAATATAATTCATTTATTTTGAAAAATGTTTGATTTTTTTAATTAAGAAAAGAAACAAAAACAAAAAATAACTAATAATTATTTTCAAAACTTTCAATATACAAATTATTTAATTAAATAAATGAAAATGAATCCAATAGTTAACATATATCAATAATTCTTAAGACACTGATAAAGTCTTTCTAAATATCAACATAGTAGTTTCAACTGTACATGTTTCAAAGCGGCTCTAAATCTCCGCGGCGTGTATAAAAAAAAGGCACAAAAAGGTGTGATTTCTAATGAAACACCAGAAGTGTGTTTATCCATTCATGGTTCCGAAGGAGCTCCTGGCTGCCAAGTGAACCGAGACGGAACCATCTGGACCGTGTGGCACGAGCCTCAAGTGTTGCAGGTAAAGTGTGAAGCCTGGAGATGCTACTAGATGCAGACGTGCACACGTTTGCGTGGGCGATCCGTGCACGTGAGATCATGGAACCCTTTTCTATACCGTCAGTTACACTGTTTAACAAACTCACCGTTTTTAAAAATACACTCATTTATTCAGTACTTTCTGGTGAAGACACGAGTCTGATTGATGAATATTTAAAATCAATGTGATTTATATTGATAGTATATATATATAACATATAATAAAATGATAATATAATAATATAATAATAAGAATAATCTTCTGTTCGATCTTTTCATGGACGTCAGACCAACATCATCCACGGTTGGTCTTTAATTTGAATTTAAATAGAGCAATAATCTCACTTGTTTATGAAATTCAGGTGAATTCAGATCAAAGATCATCTCCTGGAACAGAGAACCTACTTTGTTGCGTTAAGATGCTTAAGAGCTGCAAACAATACTAGTATCAATACTATTACTAGCATCAATACTATTACTAGCATCAATACTATTGTTGGCTTAAACTAGAAACTTTATCTGACAAAAACTGTGACGATCAAAGCGATAGTTTTCTTACGCAGGATTCAAGTTATAGCTTTGATCATTTTAAAAATACCCCAAAAAATGTTGCGGAAAAAGTTTGAGTGATTTTGCTTTGAATTTAAATGTAAAAAATAAGTAAAGGATTACAAGGAAGACGCAGTCGATTAAATGCTCTAAAAGCTCTTAATTTCATGACACATGATGTTTATAAATACATGATGAAATAAATGTTGAAATAAGGAATTGCAAGAATAATTAAATGTACTAATAAATAGAAGTTAAAATATATAAATAACTATAAATACCCAGAAATAGTTTGTGGAAAACAATTAAATCAGAAGACACTTTTTTTTTTTAAATTCATTCACTCATTTAACTAGTTATGTATTTATATATTTAATTATTTCCTACAAGTGCAAGTTAAACGTGATGTTTGTAGTTGATATTTTACATGTTCATATTTATATACTTGAGTACATTTCTGTGTATTTCGTAGCATAGGAGGAAATATTTGCTATTACGATGATATTTTGACGTTAAATGTCTTGTTAAATGTGTGTAATCAAGTGTGTTGTTAAATTATGAGTGTGTATCGAAAATAACTATTTGATGTTAAGAAGTATCGCGATACAGGGTCAACGATATTATATATAGTCACATATTGTAATACTCTAGCTGCTGGACTCCCCTGTATCCTCTCGTCCTCAGTCACCGCCAGGATCTCACAGGATCTTATTCTTCCTTTAGCTGCGCAGGACGCAACGACTGCTGCCATCTAGAGGCCGGAAGTTTAATTGCAACACAAACATCAACCAATGTTAATGTGAATTGTTAATTTACAAAAAATGTTGTTTTTTTGTTGTTTTTTTATACACATTTTGTTAAAAGATAAAATACTATGATTAAATATGATTTAAAAGCCAAAAAAAACATTTAGATTGATGGACAGTACTGTGATAAAAAATATTGCGATACATCAGTGTATCAATACTTCTTCACAACACTATTGTAGATATCAGTACACACTGAAAATAATAATGTTTTTCCGTCATAAATCATTGAAATGCAGAGGAAAAAACATCAATATTTCTCTCACACACACACACACACACACACACACACACACACACACACACACACACACACACACACACACACACACACACACACACACAAACACACACACACACACACACACAAACACACACGCACACACACAAACACACACACACACACAAACACACACGCACACACACAAACACACACACACACACACACACACACACACACAAACACACACGCACACACACAAACACACACACACACACACACACAAACACACACACACACACACACACACACACACACACACACACACACACACACACACACACACACACACACACCCACACACACACACACACACGCACACACACACACACACACAGCCCTGTCAATATAGTCTGACGTGGTTATTGAACGACTGTGAGGTTGAAGCTCCTGAGACGAGCCGGAGTAAAGGTCGTGACTCCATGAATGAAGTTGCAAATGTCACTTCAGCAGGTGATGAGTTGAGATGAAGCTGTTGGTCAAACATCACTTCAGCTCACGACAGTGCAGAGGTTCGTGGTCAGAGTCACATTTACAAGTATATTAACACACAAGAGTCACTTATTCAATTGACATCTGGTTATTTCATATCTCAACATCATTCTTTATACACACTCTTCACACACACATTATTCACACACACACTCTTCACACACACATTATTCACACACACATTCAATTTCTAACTGTAATCAAACAATTTTCAACTATAATCCAACAATTTCAACTATAATCAAACAATTTTCAACTATAATCAAACAATTTTCAACTATAATCAAACAATTTTCAACTATAATCAAACAATTTTCAACTATAATCAAACATTTTCAACTATAATCAAACAATTTTCAACTATAATCAAACATTTTCAACTATAATCAAACAATTTTCAACTATAATCAAACATTTTTCAACTAAAATCAAACATTTTCAACTATAATCAAACAATTTCAACTATAATCAAACAATTTTCAACTATAATCAAACATTTTCAACTATAATCAAACAATTTTCAACTATAATCAAACAATTTCAACTATAATCAAACAATTTTTAACTATAATCAAACAATTTTCCACTATAATCAAACAATTTTCAACTATAATCAAACAATTTTCAACTATAATCAAACATTTTCAACTATAATCAAACAATTTTCAACTATAATCAAACAATTTTCAACTATAATCAAACATTTTTCAACTAAAATCAAACATTTTCAACTATAATCAAACAATTTTCAACTATAATCAAACATTTTCAACTATAATCAAACAATTTTCAACTATAATCAAACATTTTCAACTAAAATCAAACATTTTCAACTATAATCAAACAATTTTCAACTATAATCAAACATTTTCAACTAAAATCAAACATTTTCAACTATAATCAAACAATTTCAACTATAATCAAACAATTTTTCTCAATTAAAGTTCAGGTGCTGAAATCCTCAGAAGTAAAACTTCTTTAATATTCTTGTCTTTCTTTAAACAGTAGTTTTCCATCCATTCTCCCCAGAGTTGCTTGAGATCCTTCATGTCTGCCTCACACCAGCTTCAGCTCCACTCCTGCTTCTTCCCATGAATCCTGCTGTTCGTTCTCAACAGTTTCCATCAATTATCTGTTCAGCTGCGGCTCCTCATCCTCACATTTCTACCCATTAAAAGCCACAAAAACCTTCTTCTTGCTCTCGGCGGCGACAACAACTTCCTCCATCACTGGCTCTGGAAGGATTTCTCAGCAGGACGACCTCTGAGCTACAACTGCTCTCTCAGGTACTTGTCTGGGTTTACTCCGGGTACTGTGAGTCATGATGGTTGTACTTGTACTTGTACTCTGTGTGTCCTGTGACAGACTCTTCACCTGTTCAGTGTGTTTCCTGCATTTTACCCTGAGTAGCTGGGACAGATTATAGCTACCCCCCATGATTCTGATGAGATTATTAATGGTTTAAAGTGAAGTGAAAGGTTTCAAAGTGAAAAAAAACACAACCATTTTCCTTTGATAAATATTTTGATAGATATATTATAAATTAATATTTTTTGTTTTTCAAATTAAAACTTAATTGATGCGTCGAATGATTGACAGAAAGTTGGATCAAGTAACTCTGAACTCTATTAATAATGTCTGGTGACACTTCTATACCAAAAGGCTAGAAATTTAAAAAAAAACATTATTATGAAATCTTTTGAAAGTTTATCTTGTAATTATTGGACTTCAAACTCTATATATAAAAAAAATCAATAAATAAAAAAACATTCATATGAAAATATTAAAACTTTCCAAATTAAATGATTAAAAATGGATCAAATGCTTATATTTAAGATAAAAATTAGATTTTTCAACAATTAATTTCAATAATATATATATATTAAAAGGTTAAATGTTGGTATAATAATGAAACCTGACAATACAGAAAAAGTACTGAGTGAACTTTCAGCAGATTTTTTTTCAATGAGAATAAAAAACGAAAAAATTAAATAAAAAATATATTTTTCATTCAAATGTAAAACAACAAACAAATATTTTTTTTTCAAATGAATGAAATAATTGAATTGTGAAAAAATTAATAATTCAATGCTTAAAAAAATATACATTTAATTAAAAAACGGGATAAAGGATATGTTTTTAGAAAATGTATTTTTTAATTATTGAAATTCAAACTCTATATGAAAAGAAGTTATTGAACAAAATGTTCATATCAATTATTTTATTAAAAATAAAAGCTTAAAAAAGAGTCAACATATGATCACTACTCTAGAGTCACTGATGTTCTTCCCTTCGAACATTCAGTTCTGAACTCATCGACCACATGTCGCTGAACGTGAAGCTCTGCTTGGAAACAAAGGTTCTGAGCTAGAAAAAGAACAAACAACATGAAAGAGAGAACAAACATAGAGACTGAAAAGAAAGAAGAACGATATAAAAAGCGACAGATCTGTTTGCAACAGGTGGTAAAAGTATCGCCACGGAGTCGAGATGTTAAAAAATGTACAAACTTTGTTCTTCATCAGTTCAGACACTCGAGGTGTGTTTGATGTTCGCGGTACGACGGTCAAGACTCCAGTGTTTCTGTCACTTAAGAGTTTTTAAATGATTCCACTGGTTCACTTCCATCGATGATGACGGTTCACCCGATTCGCCTTCTGTCATATCTGGGCGCATATCCTCATATTATCATCCATTCATATGGGCCAGTAGGGCCTATTCTACCTACTATATTGTCTCGAGCGGGTTTCAATCCCTCGTCCCTGGGGGCAAAAAAAAAAAGACAATCATGGCCGATTTTCTATCCACTGAGCTAAACCCTAATCCTAACACCAACTCTAACCCTAGGGTCTTTAAAACTAACCCTAACCCTAACCCTAACCCTAACCCTAGGGTCTTTAAACCTAACCCTAACCCTAACTCTAACCCTAACCCTAACCCTAACCCTAACCCTAGCCCTAACCCTAACCCTAAACCTAACCCTAACATTTTATTTATTCCATTTAAAGACAGATAACTTTATCTTTCTTGGACGCAAACCGGAAAGATACGGAAAAACACGAAAGGATACGGAAGTACCGGGTTAGGGTTAAAGGCCCTAGGGTTAGGGTTAGTGTCAGGGTTGGGGTTTGCGTCCAAGAAAGATAAAGTTATCTGTCTTTAAACGGAATAAATAAAATGTTAGGGTTAGGTTTAGGGTTAGGGTTAGGGTTAGGGTTAGGGTTAGGGTTAGAGTTAAAGACCCTAGGGTTAGGGTTAAAGGCCCTAGGGTTAGGGTTAGTGTCAGGGTTGGGGTTTGCGTCCAAGAAAGATAAAGTTATCTGTCTTTAAACGGAATAAATAAAATGTTAGGGTTAGGGTTAGGGTTAGGGTTAGGGTTAGGGTTAGGGTTAGGGTTAGGGTTAGGGTTAGAGTTAAAGACCCTAGGGTTAGGGTTAAAGGCCCTAGGGTTAGGGTTAGTGTCAGGGTTGGGGTTTGCGTCCAAGAAAGATAAAGTTATCTGTCTTTAAACGGAATAAATAAAATGTTAGGCTTAAGGTTAGGGTTAGGGTTAAAGACCCTAGGGTTAGGGTTAGTGTCAGGGTTAGGGTTTAGCTCAGTGAATAGCGCATCGGCCATGGTTGTCATTTTGGTTGTGGTTTTGCCCCCAGGGACGCGGGATCGCAACCCGCTCGAGACAATACAGTATATAACATTAGGTCAACCAAATGAATAGCTGATAACAGCCTATTCTACATGCTAGTAGGTAGAATAGGGCCCTACTGGCCCATATGAATGGATGTTAATATGAGGATATGCGCCCATTCAATGGTATGACAGAAATCAGATCAGGTGCACGATCTGAAGGCTTCAGTGAAAGTTGTTGTGTTTCTGATGAATCTGCTGTGGATGCAAACGACTGCTGCTCCTGCACTCACGGGCAACGTTTATTATTTTGGAGGCGCTGGAAACAGCCCGAGGCCAGATGGACACTTTCATGTGCTGGAGTTTTATTATTCTGCTCAAGAGCTTCACGGGTTTCATTCTTTTCCATTCTTTGAATCCACGATCTTCGTCTCGTGCCTCATGGAAGAGTTTAGATGGAAAAATGTCGTGTGGATGTCATCACAATATCGAACGCTTGAAAGTTTGTTGTAATAAAATGTTGTTTCTTTTCAGCATAACATTTGTAAATCGAAAAATCAATATTATCTTTCATACAGAGGGTTTGATATTACAAGGCCAATTAGAGATTACATTGAATTCCGTCTTGAAGTGCGATATTAATACGATATTTTTTTCTTTCACCTAAAAATTTAGCTGCGAGTACTGTAGTGTAGGTCCGGGGGTTGAATAAGGGAAACGATACAATATTTCCCTTTCGTTTATTTCAACGCTTCTGTGTCGACATGATGGTATAAAAATATCTCTTATAACGCTCAGTCTCGCGGGACTTGCATCGGTTTCCCGCCAAACTGAGCGACATCAGAGAGGAGCCGCCGGCGCGTCGTGATATCACCAAATCAATAATAAATCCTCGTACACGCACACATAACACTTTATAAATGACGCCAACAACTTAGCTCGTTAGCATACGGTGAAGACGCACACATAACACTTTATAAATGACGCTAACAACTTAACTCGTTAGCATACAGTGAAGACGGACAGGTTTGTTTGGAAGTTCACGATCTTATAAGAAAACAACTGAGACGAGATGAAAAGTTCTTACAATATGTTGCTTTAACAAAGGAGGTTGAAAGAGACGAGTGACTGGATCACTAGTGTTTGACTAGATCAGAAGTTAGTATTACTTCACTGGATCACTGGTGTTTGACTAGATCATAAGTTAGTATTACTTCACTGGATCACTGGTGTTTGACTAGATCATAAGTTAGTATTACTTCACTGGATCACTAGTGTTTGACTAGATCAGAAGTTAGTATTACTTCACTGGATCACTAGTGTTTAACTAGATCATAAGTTAGTATTACTTCACTGGATCACTAGTGTTTGACTAGATCATAAGTTAGTATTACTTCACTGGATCACTAGTGTTTGACTAGATCATAAGTTAGTATTACTTCACTGGATCACTAGTGTTTGACTAGATCATAAGTTAGTATTACTTCACTGGATCACTAGTGTTTGACTAGATCATAAGTTAGTATTACTTCACTGGATCACTAGTGTTTAACTAGATCATAAGTTAGTATTACTTCACTGGATCACTAGTGTTTTACAGAACGTGACACTGATCAAAGTGAGCATTTAAGAAACACTTGATTCACGCAACAAAATGTTTTTAATTATCGCACATGTTTCGACCATCGCACGAGCCAATATTGCGAAAGCGAAATTTTTTCGATATATCGTGCAGCACTAATCCCAATAATTTAAAAATAAATGCTCTGAATTCAATATTGATTTTAGATCAACAACTTTTAAATGAAGTGTAAAAATGTCCCAGTGACACCAGACCAGACCAACAGAGCACAGAGCTACTGGATCGATCAATCACGCGATCACGAGACGACGTAGAAACACACGATCGAGTAGCTCTGTGCTCTATTGGTCTTGTCTGATGACCCTTATATTTTTTTTGAATTTAAATGACTATTAATTAAAAAATATTGAATTTGGACATTTTATTCTTAAATTATTTGAATTAAAATATGAAACTCTATGTGAAAAAAACAAAGAAGATATAAGTATTTTTTAAATTCTATTATTAAAAAAAAAAGAAAACTATTTAAATAATTTAATATACAAATTATTTAGAAAATAAATTAAATCAAAGCTTAAAAAATGAACTTTTCAATTTAAAAAAAGGTTTCAATGGAACTGATATATATATCAATATTGTCTTTTCCATTCACTCTCTTCAGCTCCTGCGGTCTGTGGTTCAAGTCTAATTATAACCTTTGGTCGCCTCCTGACACCTTCAATTAGACACAAGCAAGGGTTAATTCTCTCGCTCCTCTTTCACTTCTTCCTCCGTTTATCACTTCACTACCTCGCGCTCACAGCCATGTAAGGTCAGGTCTCGGCGGGAGTCGAGGAAGAAGATCAATGCTCGCCCTCATCAGCCGGAGGAGGATCCCAGCTCATGATGGAAGAGATGTTGTCGCACCTGATCTCACTCACCTGAGGCCCCGTGATCACCTTATCGACCGAGGCCTCGTCGGATCGATTGATCACGTCTGACTCAAGCGGGAATCAGCGCTAATTCAATGGGTTTTACCTTCCGCTGGTGAAAAATACTACTGATTAAAGACTTGAGCAGAAGAGCGAACTCTCAAACTCCCTTAAAGCTTCTGATTTAACAAGAATTCATGTTTTAATTTGAAGGAAGATCTTAAACATGCAACAGTCGAAGCAGAGCCGGGGCGAGGAGGAGAGTGCGGGGAGGGCGGAATGTAGGATAGGACGAGTCAGAGTTGAGGATGTTCAGGCCCTCGTTGGGTTGGACTGATCATGTGCATGTGTAGATATTACAGACAGGAAGTAGAACAAAATAAATCCCTTGGCAACCTTTTAAAATCAAATTAAATTTCAGGCGCTCGTCGTTTGACTTTTGTCTCCACAAATATCACAGTGTTAATCTTTATCCTCAGCAACGTATGGACGTTTCCTCCGTCACACCTAGCATCAACTCCTCAAGAGCTGTCCTGAGCCCCCTCCTGTTCACCCTGCCAACATACCACTGGTTCACCAGAAATGATGCTGTTGCGTTTATTTCCTGCTCGACCTCAGTCGCTCATTTTGTTTGTTCCTAGTGATGGAATGACAATAAAAATCAGTGAATTTAACTTCTATGTGACGATAAGAGTTGATTCTCAGGGTGTGATGCGTTCGAGCCACCAGATGACAGAGTCGAATAGAGACAAGTTAGACGTCAGTCTAAGCACCACTCGACTCGACTCTACTCGACGGGGTTTGTGTTGCGTTTCCACAACGACGGTACATCAAAGTAGAAACTATTTATATAAGTACTCGGCTCTGGTGCCAAGAGAGTCGAACCAAAAGGGTGACGTCGACCAAATGCCGGCCACTGATTGGTCAGAGACTGAAAAGTCATCGTGACTAACGTAAGAAACAAAAGCAGCTTTTTTTTAAAAACGACCAAAGAAGTACGATATGTCCGAACATTAGGTCTGTTGTCCGTGGTCACTCTCAAACTAATAATGTTTTTATGAGGCCTCATGATACTGATGATGTATCACGATACAGTGTCTTCATTTAAATAAACCACCAGATGTCACTCTCTGTGCTTTATAATCTTTGGCTCTGATCTACGAGCTCAATGAAACCTGGCATAATTTTCAATACGAGAGTGACATCTAGTGGCCTTTTAAAATAAAGACACTGTATCGTTATACCTCAGCTGTATCACCAGGCCTCACTAACCCATTACTATTGTGCATCCAAGTTTTAGCAACGCCATGTTATGATGGCTCCGCCCACTACGAGTAGCTAGCAGGGCCGGTGAAAACGACAGAGATTTGGTTATGAACCGATGATGGTCGCTGTGAAGGAGGACATGAAGAAGAGAGGTAGAAGTTTGGAGGAGGTTTGGCAAGGGGTGTGAATTGCTCTCCCCAAAAATGTTCATTCATTCATCAACGTTATGTTATTCCTTCTCATAGGTCGCGGGGGGGCTTGAGTCTATCCCAGTTTCTTTTAGTTGAGAGGAAGGGGACACCCTGGACAGGAAGCCAGTCCGTCTCAGGACAAACGAAGACAGACACTAGTATCTATGGACAATTTCCTCAAGTTCTCAATCAACCTCTGTATGTTTCTGGACTGTGGGAGGAAACCGGAGTATGTGGAGTAAACCCACACAACACGGGGAGAACATACTAACTACACACTTTGTGCCAGTGAAATACATTCAAAGTATATTTTGTTATCAGTCTAAACTAAGCTCTGGTACTGTAGTCACACTTTAAACTAAAAGAACATGAAGTTAAATGAGTTCTTTTGTTGGAACATCAGACGTTGAACGGATGAAACTAATGTTTACTCTGATCGTGTGTTTGCGTCTCTGACTCACCAGTTCTGATGTTACGTCGTTTTGAATTCATGAAACTGACTCATTGTTATCGAAAACCGGTGGAGAAGTGGCACTAACAGGAGTTACAGACGACGTGAACAGATCGCACGGACAGAGAGAAGCCGAGCGACGGGATGATGATGAGCAAACATGATTGTTTCTGTGAATCTGTCTGTCGGGCGCCGCCGACAAAACGCTCGGCAGGAAGTTCCCGACACACTCTGACGCAAGACAAAAGGCAGGTTGAGGAATAAACCGGTGAGTAGCACGTACAAGTTATGCTTCCTGACACTTAATTTGATTTTAATGAACAACAAGTCACAAAGAATGAAGCTCAAAAAGCCCATTTCCATCTGCGTCCATCTGCGGCGCCGCTAATGAAGTGCCTGGTGCACCTGAGCTGAGGAGACGCTCTCGCTCGTCCACGCAATTAACACTGCAGCTCCGATGTGACGCCTTTGATGCTCGTGTCGTAATGGAGCCTCACGAGACGTAAGTAGCTTCAATTGTCTTGTCTCTGTCTCGCAAGCACAGTGGCACACGGCAGGAAGGTCGACGGTTCACTGTGTGGAGTTTGTATGTTTTACCCCCGTGTTGCGTGGGTTTACTCCGGGCACTCCGGTTTCCTCCCACAGTCCAAAAACATACAGAGGTTCATTGAGAACTTGAGGGAAATTGTCCATAAGTAAGTAAGTAAGTAAGTAATATTTATTTATATAGCGCTTTTCCAGACCAGGGTCACAAAGCGCTTAAAGAATCAAAACAATACCCAAAAAAGTATATACTTTAAAGATCAAGATAATACTGAGAACAACACAGGAGTTCCAGAAAATCAAGGAAAAGCCTGAACAAATAGAAACGTCTTAAGATGTTTCTTAAAGGAGTCAGTAGATCCATCAAGAGCAAAGAGAGAGAAGATCGTTCCAAAGCTTAGGAGCAACAGCCTGAAAAGATTTCTCTCCTCTGGTCCTGAGCCGTGTGCGTGGAACCATAAGTAGATTCTGATCCACAGACCTCAGAGCCCGAGCTGGGGTGTAAGGCTGGATCAGATCAGTGATGGAAGGAGGAGCCTGACCATGAATAGATCTGAAAGTAAGAACCAGAATTTTAAAGTTGATCCTGAAAGAAACTGGAAGCCAGTGAAGAGTTTTAAGGATCGGAGAAATGTGAGTTCTTCTACTAGAGCGGGTTAGAATTGGATAGACTCTAACCCCGCCCCCCGCCACCCCCATAAGGGATTAAACGATAGAAAATGAATTAATGTCTATGTCTTCTATTCTATGTTAATCTTTGTATCCTTATCTTTGTTACTTTTCTTTGATCTATGTTCTTTATCTTTAGACTTAGATTGTATCATCTTGTTCTTTCTCTCTATTTTTTGTCTAATTGAAAAAAAACAATTTCAATCAATAAAGTTCTGCTTCCCTACCTATAAGTTTCCTCTGAGTCAGTTCAGTAAAGTAATCATGTGTTCATCGGAAACCAGAGTTTGATAATATTCAATCCAAGATGGACGTTACAGACGAGTACGGAGGTATTTGGATGTTTTTAAGTGTCTTTTTGGACGAAGATGAAGACGAAGACAACTGAGCTCCAGTCGCTACATTAAAATGAACAAAAAATTGTGTCTATAACTGTAAAAAGAACACATTACTCTGAGAATAATACAACATTAGTCGAAGTCATGTCTTGTCATTTATGTGTCATTTGGTCTCACTTCCTGGTTTTATTTTGAAAGTCCTGATCCCTGTGTGTTTGTCAACTTCCTCTTGTGCTCCTGACATGATTCGTGTCAGTTGTGTCTTCGTCTCACCTGAACTCTCTCTTGATAGGTGTTTTTAAAAAAAAAAAGAAGCCTCCCTTGTCTGTCGTAGCATCAGCTTTCACTGGTGTGTGTTTTGCTAAGTTTTTGTGTCTTTTCAGTTCAGTCGGCCGATGTTTTTGTGCCTTTTTTATCAGTTCATTCTGCTGCTCTTTTTGTTATTGTCCTTTTCATAATAAAGTAGTTCATTCATTAATCCTGGTTCCTGCTTCTGCACCTGTGTTTCCTGCCCCGGTCCTGACCGTTGACACGAGGGTGAATAGAAAAGGTTTGGGTTAACTATCACTTAAAGAAAGAAAAAAAACAAATAATTTTTATATGGAACCTAAAATATTGATTAACTAAAGCATTACATGTTTAGAAAACATTTCAATAATACAAAAAATCACACTAAAAATGCTTAAATTCAACAGTTAAATTTTCTGAAGTCACTGCTTTACTTCCACATGAATGCACTGGTGCAGCAGCTCCGTCAACCAGCAGAGACTCGGAGTAGCGTGTCAGGACGAGCGTGGTACGACCCTGACACGAAGACGCGGAGCTGGTTCGGACCGGCGGTCCTGGGTTCTGTGATCGTGGGACGACCCCGGGGTCGACGCTGTCACGTCGTCTTCCATTTAGAAAGAAACCCCCCTCGAGGGGAAACACTTGTTCTTGTGTCGGCAGTCACGCCACGGCACCCCCGATCTGGTCGCCGTGGACGACGAGAGATGAATGTGTGTTCGGAGCCGTGTTTGACTGCGACACGTCGGCGCTCGCTTCCTGTTCCCCCGGAGCAGTGATGCATGATGGGTCCTTTCTTGAGATGAAAGATTCATGAAAGCCAGCGTTGGAAAACGGACGCGTGTCGCCGAAGCCACTTGGTGTTTGTGAGGCTTGAGCGTCGACCTTCCTGCCCGGACGATGTCGGGATGGATGGCGGAGTAATTAGGGACGGCAAGGTCGTTTGGAGAGAGGCAGGGATGGAAGGAAGAGAGACTGTAATGAAGTCAATGGTGCGAGATAATGCGCCATCGCCTGGTCCTGACAGCAACACACTACTCTGCTGCAGAACCTTTGAGCATTAGAATAACAAGAGCCTGCACTGAAAATAATGAAATAGAAGCCAGTTTTTTAATGTTTATTTAAGTAAAAAGTGTCATATCAGGTAGCGGTAGTTGAGCCAAAATTCAAACTAATTATCTACTCAACCTGACGCGATGAGGGGTCGGGATTAAACAGTTTTTTTGTAGTTACAGGAAGAAAAGACTCGATAGCTTCCAATGATCTGTGTTAAAGATTCATTTTGACAGATTTACACTTTTTCGTTTTACACTACATTCAGTTTCGTACTGAACTTAAAAGATTTATTAAAGCAAACGAATATGATAAATAACGATCTTTTTTTCATCATCATTTTGATGGATCACCTTGAGTTAAATCCATTAAAGCACCAGAATTTGGATGAATTTCATTTATTATTTTACTGAAGGTCAGAATTAAATCTGTGCCGCAAACATATTTATATTTTAATTTTTTTAATGTTAATATGAACTGACACAAGATGGTTATTTTCTATTTTATTAAAGGAAAGTTATCTGTGTTGTAAATATATTTGTGTATATGTTTCTAAGTGTTATTGAGAGAGAAATCATGATGTGAAGCTTCACTAGTTGCTTGTTGAGGTGGAAAAGAGACAAAATGTTCTTTTTTTTTTCAGCCATGAACCTCAACTCAAGTTCACAGAAAACATTATAAAAGCAGAATCCAGTTTTATAAAATATCGATATTGCGACAGTGGAACATACGATATGCATCAAAAACATGTGATAATTTCTAAAAAAAATGTATTGTATAAATGTGTAATATATGTATGTATTGTATAAATCAACATTTCTTAAATCCGTACTTTGACCAATCAGTGTCACGTTCAGTAAAGTTGTCAATTTGTACTTCTATGTCTCGTTGTTGTTTACGTCTCTGTCTGTCTGTGAACTGTGCAGCTTGTTAGGCTCGGTTGCTATGACGACGCGTCTTGGCTCAGTATATCCAGTGAAGTAATACTAACTTATGATCTAGTCAAACACTAGTGATCCAGTGAAGTAATACTAACTTATGATCTAGTCAAACACTAGTGATCCAGTGAAGTAATACTAACTTATGATCTAGTCAAACACTAGTGATCCAGTGAAGTAATACTAACTTATGATCTAGTCAAACACTAGTGATCCAGTGAAGTAATACTAACTTATGATCTAGTCAAAAGCTAGTGATCCAGTGAAGTAATACTAACTTATGATCTAGTCAAACACTAGTGATCCAGTGAAGTAATACTAACTTATGATCTAGTCAAACACTAGTGATCCAGTGAAGTAATACTAACTTATGATCTAGTCAAACACTAGTGATCCAGTGAAGTAATACTAACTTATGATCTAGTCAAACACTAGTGATCCAGTGAAGTAATACTAACTTATGATCTAGTCAAACACTAGTGATCCAGTGAAGTAATACTAACTTATGATCTAGTCAAACACTAGTGATCCAGTGAAGTAATACTAACTTATGATCTAGTCAAACACTAGTGATCCAGTGAAGTAATACTAACTTATGATCTAGTCAAACACTAGTGATCCAGTGAAGTAATACTAACTTGTGATCTAGTCAAACACTAGTGATCCAGTGAAGTAATACTAACTTATGATCTAGTCAAACACTAGTGATCCAGTGAAGTAATACTAACTTGTGATCTAGTCAAACACTAGTGATCCAGTGAAGTAATACTAACTTATGATCTAGTCAAACACTAGTGATCCAGTGAAGTAATACTAACTTATGATCTAGTCAAACACTAGTGATCCAGTGAAGTAATACTAACTTATGATCTAGTCAAACACTAGTGATCCAGTGAAGTAATACTAACTTATGATCTAGTCAAACACTAGTGATCCAGTGAAGTAATACTAACTTATGATCTAGTCAAACACTAGTGATCCAGTGAAGTAATACTAACTTATGATCTAGTCAAACACTAGTGATCCAGTGAAGTAATACTAACTTATGATCTAGTCAAACACTAGTGATCCAGTGAAGTAATACTAGCTTATGATCTAGTCAAACACTAGTGATCCAGTCACTCGTCTCTTTCAACCTCCTTTGTTAAAGCAACATATTGTAAGAACTTTTCATCTCGTCTGTCGTATTCAGTTGTATGTATTGTCCGCCCGTGAACTTGTGTAATGTGTTCATAGTTTTCCAGCTGATTTAATCCAGTAAATATACGTCATATTCCCTCAAATGTTTCTCTCGATCCATCCTGACTGTGAAGAAGTTAAAACGTACATTAATAAGTTTGATTT
Source organism: Callionymus lyra (assembly GCF_982586985.1). NCBI lineage: Eukaryota > Metazoa > Chordata > Actinopteri > Syngnathiformes > Callionymidae > Callionymus > Callionymus lyra. Next base: position 3,458,415 of record NC_141829.1, read on the forward strand.
TTCAAGAACAAAGATAACTTGTTAAAGCTGAACCGACAGGTTGTTTCCATGGAGAGATTCTTCTTCTTCTTCTTCTTCTTCTCCTTCTTCTTCCTCGTTGTTATTTTAACGTTACATCACGTATTGGCTTCGTCGAGGGTCTGACGATGTGCGGGTCAAGTTGACCCAGGGTCGTGTCTCCAGTGCGGTGAACCAGACGAAGACGTTCATGTGCATAAATGAAAGAGAAGTCGTCCTTGTCGGGATGATTTGATTTAACGTCTCCTGGACTCGACTTCCAAACGTCTCCACAATAGATTTTCTATCGCATTCAAATATTCTCTCCTCTCTGGAGCGTAAAATGATAATTGTGTTTATAAGTACTGCTCACGTTATCATCAAAAGTATCCTTTAGATACTGAAGTATCCTGAAGATAAAAATGTGATTCAGTGTTATGTCCAGCAACTTAAATATCTTAAGGGACCACGTTAGACGTTTCTGTTGTAAGTAAGTAAGTAAGTAAGTAATATTTATTTATATAGCGCTTTTCCAGACCAGGGTCACAAAGCGCTTTAACAATCAAAACAATACTCAAAAAAGTATATACTTTAAAGATCAAGATAATACTGAGAACAACACAGAAGTTCCAGAAAATCAAGGAATTCAAGAATAATGAGTTCAAGAATAATAAAATGAGAAATTATTACAGAAAAACTTATATTTTTTAAATAACCTTATAACCAAAAACAGTTAAAGAAGTTGGCGATGATTATAAATAAGAGTAATTACTTCAATTAATTCTAAATACTTAAACACTCATTTGTTCAGGATCATTTCTACACTTTATTTCTCAACAACTACAGTCAAAAACAACATGTTGTGACTCGACAAAAGCTAACATTGTGATCACATGTAACAATAGCAACACAACACTTTCTAAACCTGTTGTTTCTCGCCTGAACCACAGCTACACACGATAAATAAATAAATGTTGTTTACTTTAAATGCTTTAAACGTCGCGGCGGGTTCTTGATCCCATCAAACGCCAGCGACTCGAGTCATCGGAGAGTATCGTCGCGGCAACACGTCCTCTTTAATGGCGGGAACTCATGTCAGAACGGCTCGGACTGAAGAAAGAAGCCCATCAATGATCCCCCGTTCGGTTCTTCTTCTCAAGCTCCGGCTTCATCTCTTCCACTGATGTATGAGTCGAGCACACGGAGTTCAGACCGACGTCTGACGATGTAACAATGTTTGTGAATCTATTTAATTTAAGATTCAACAGTCGTGACCTCGAACCATTCTTTTGAAACAAACCAGTCGTGGAAACACAACGTGTCCAGCCTTACACCCCAGCTCGGGCTCTGAGGTCTGTGGATCAGAATCTACTTATGGTTCCACGCACACGGCTCAGGACCAGAGGAGAGAAATCTTTTCAGACTGTTGCTCCTAAGCTTTGGAACGATCTTCTCTCTCTTTGCTCTTGATGATCTACTGACTCCTTTAAGAAACATCTTAAGACGTTTCTATTTGTTCAGGCTTTTCCTTGAATTTCTCGAACTCCTGTGTTGTTCTCAGTATTATCTTGATTTTTAAAGTGTATACTTTTTTGAGTATTGTTTTGATTGTTTAAGCGCTTTGTGACCCTGGTCTGGAAAAGCTCTATATAAATAAAAATTACTTACTTACTTACTTACAATAACGAAACAAAAGCACAAGTATGTCCGCCGGGTGAGACAAGAACATATCGTACGACCGTGTGTCACTTGAAGAATCTGGTTCTGAGGAAAGTTGTTGAACCTTCAACAGTGTCTTTGAAGAAGCTTCTGTCGATGATCAATAGTCAAATATACATGTTTGTGTTTTTTTATAAGAGTTTTAGGAGGCAGCAAAAAACAACAGCCAAGGAGCTCATTTCACACAAATGAATTAAACAACATCAATCAAATCAAGAATCTCGTTGACATAAGACAAAATACATTTAAAAAAACACACAAAAACCACACACCTGACTGCTTTACTAAATTACAAAATGCTTAAAACATTAACACCTTTAGTCGACACAGTTTTATAAAGTCACATCTTCAATGTTATTCCTAAACTAAAGGGGTGTGTGTGTGTGTGTGTGTGTGTGTGTGTGTGTGTGTGTGTGTGTGTGTGTGTGTGTGTGTGTGTGTGTGTGTGTGTGTGTGAGTGTGTGTGTGTGCGTGTGTGTGTGTGAGCAGCAGCTGTGAGAAGCCATACAAGTGAGCAACAACTCAAAAAACCTCCTTAAATCCAGATGAAAGTCCATCAATATTTAGTCATCTATTCATTTACAGCATTTAAAAGCTTCTGCTACAGACGGATCAACGCATTATGAGCACAAGTATAAGAAAGAAATGTACTTAGTTTCCATAGAAACCCTTGTTGCTGCTGCTTTCAAATTAATTATTCTCAAGATTAGCTGCAGTATCTTCAAAGGATGAATATATATCATTTGCTTATCAACATTGTTGCTCTTTTAGGTCAAATAAAATATGTTTATATATATTTATATATATATATATATGTATGTATGTATGTATGTATGTATGTATAAGCAAGAAAGTAATCCAATGAAACACTAATAGACTCAGGGACTCATTCATTCCTGGTGTTATTAGACTTTATAATCCTGAGTTTGGGGGCAGGAGTGAAAGTAGGTTATTTTATGTTAATCTTTGCATCCTTTTCTTTGCGTTAATACCTTTGTATTTTAACTTTGTCACCCCTTGCACTTAGTTCTTTTTATTGCATGTTCTTGCTCTTCTGAAACTGGCGTCTACTGTGAACTGGAAACCCAATTTCCTGAAGGAGATCTCCAGAGGGATCAATAAAGTCTATCTATAGAAAGTAAGTAATATTTATAGACCAGGGTCACAAAACGCTTAAACAATTAAAACAATATTCAATAAAATATATACTTAAAAGATCAAGATAACACCGAGACGAACACAAGAGTCTGAGAGAATCAAGGAACCGCCAGCACGAATAGAAGTGACTAAAGATGTTTCGGAGAAATGCGAGTTCTTCTACTAGAGCGGCTTAGAATTCTGGCTGCAGGCGAGAAGATCCTTCTTGTTTAGACACATAATAAACTGTTACAATAGTGTCAACGACACAAACAAATGAACTATAAGATCCAGATCATGTTGTGAAAACATTTTTCTAAGTTGAGAGATTTTTCTCAGTTGAAGGAAACCGTTTCTGGTCAGTTTTGTTCAGTGTTGAACTAGAGACATGTCTTTATCAAATACAATATATAAATACCATCCAATGCTTCTCCTTGTGTTGAGGTCAACATCCGACGGTGACACATTTTCTTGGACGTCTCTTTCGAGCCTCCCACAGCCATCTTTCATGATTCAATAGGACTCTCCTTCCGAGTGCCTCCCTCATCCTTTTACTATAAGCAGGGAGTGATTGAACTTTGAGCCGGCGAGCCGGTCGCGCCGATGTATCCCATTACTGGACCTGTTTTGCGAGGGCCGAGGTGGAGCGGCTGCAAGAGCACTCGTGCGTGGATCCCAGCGAACACGCTGATGGAAGTGAGTCCACGGTAATAGCATTATTGTTCCCTGGACGCTGACGCTCTCTTGTGTCGTTTAGAAAGATGGACGGAATATCTGTGATTAAATGGATTCGACCACTTTTACGGAAGTATTTCAGTGTCATCGGAAAATTGAGCGAGTCAAGGATCAATCATTGATACGTCAAAGGTTACGTTTGAGTTGAATTCACTAAGTTGTTTATTGAAATGTGTTGAAATGGATGGATGGATGGATGGATGGATGGATGGATGGACGGATGGACGGACGGACGGATGGATGGATGAATGGATTGATTGATGGATGGATGGATGGATGGATGGATGGATGGATGGATGGATGGATGGATGGATGGATGGATGGATGGATGGATGGATGGACGGATGGACGGATGGACGGGTGGACGGATGGACGGATGGACGGATGGATGGACGGATGGACGGATGGATGGACGGATGGACGGATAGACGGATGGACGGATGGACGGATGGATACTTTATCCCATGAGAAAGTATTTTGTCGAGCAGCAATAACATCCATCCATCCAGACATCCTAAAATACATGTTAAAACAATTAAATAAATACATAAAAACAATAAATATGTACATTAAAACATATAAAAGACATAAATAAATAATTCAAAAATTACCAAATGTAAAAGGTGCATGTTTGGTTCTTTTTTTAAATTTAATTTTAAAGTTTAAACAAACTGAGCATCAGAACATTTTATCAAGCAGCTCAGAAGTCTTTGTAATTATTAGGATTTATTATACTAATATTATTATTTTTAATATAATAAAAAAATTCTATATATTAAGAACAAATGTTTCGAACATTGTTTAATTTTTTTAATTTTAATTTATTCTAATAAGAACATCAAACTCTGTGTAAAATACAATTACATTAACATATTATTGATGTTTAAATTAAATATTCCATAACAATAAATTACACTATAGATATTTATTTATTTAATTATATTATATTAAATAATTTTAATATACACATTCTTGAATTCAGTTTTCCAATAAAAACACTATTTCAGTTTTTTAAAATACAAAGTATTGATTTCAATTATAAAATCAATTAAAATCTAATTCAATCTTTAAATTTATCATTAAATTCAATAAAAAAAAATCATCAAAGTTTGTTAAGTTTCAATATTTCATGTTCTAAAGGAGTCGATCTACTTCTATACACTTGATCCAACGATGGGTCCGATCGAGGTTATCGACGGACGATCAATAAATCCTGTTGTCGACACTCAACTGTCAATCAAGTGTCAGAGTCACGTCCGTCCGCTCGTCACCGTCTGAGCTTCGGCACCGAAAACAAAACATTTCTCTCATCAATCCTCAGGCTTCAAGGAGACGAGTCCGTCCACGAGAACTCACTCGACTCCGGGACACGTCCTTAGATTCTCCACAAGGTCAGAACCGGCAGAACTTTGATCTCAAATTGTGTCATTTACTGATTCTCACAACTCACACTTTTGTGTGTGTGTGTGTGTGTGTGTGTGTGAGACGAGTCAAGGACGCACACAGACAGGTTTCCTCGTCGTTTAATTCCTTGGGAAGGTGAGACGGATCGTGGTCACAAACCTCTCTTTGTCTCGCGTCACGTCTGCCAGGAAGTGTTTGAAGAAGATAAACCTTTTTTTTTCCTCTCCTCACTGAGGAAATTAATCAGTTTTCTCAGCGACCTGTCATCACATCCTCATATCTGACGAGGACACGCGGGGCTGCCAGTCCAACCCCCGAGTCGCTTCCAACATTCCTGCTCCGACGGAGGAACTCACTCCGAGTTACTGAAAACATCGTCTTTGAAGAGGAGCCGCCGTGACTCGAGATTCAAACCCGTTACCCACGAGCCACTGCAGTCAGAGACGGTGCTTGCGTTCATTTCCATAACGAATTTTTGACAGGAAGTGGAAAAGACGAAGTCACTCTTGTCTAGTGTAAAAATAGAAAGATTTATTAAAAATTGTTGGATGGATGGACGGACGGATGGATGGATGGATGGATGGATGGACGGACGGATGGATGGATGGATGGATGGATGGATGGACGGACGGACGGACGGACGGATGGATGGATGGATGGATGGATGGATGGATGGACGGACGGACGGACGGACGGACGGACGGACGGACGGACGGACGGATGGACGGATGGATGGATGGATGGATGGATGGATGGATGGATGGATGGATGGATGGATGGATGGATACTTTATCCCATGAGAAAGTATTTTGTCGAGCAGCAATAACATCCATCCATCCAGACATCCTAAAATACATGTTAAAACAATTAAATAAATACATAAAAACAATAAATATGTACATTAAAACATATAAAAGACATAAATAAATAATTCAAAAATTACCAAATGTAAAAGGTGCATAGTTTGGTTCTTTTTTTAAATTTAATTTTAAAGTTTAAACAAACTTTACCACTGACACTGGGAATCAATAATGTGTTTTCTTACATTTCTTTTATTTATTTTTTACACATCATTTTTGTTTTTTTTTAAATAATATTGTTTATATTTCAGTAGATTAATATATTTGCATCAACATGGACACAACATTTGCATTGACATGTTTTTTATTTTTCATTTATTACAGTTTAAAACTAGTTTATTGATCAACAGAAAATGTATTTGCGGCTCAAGACTATTTGGAAAACTATTAAGAGAAAAACACACAACATCAATAATGATTAAAATATCATATAAGTATCTACACGTTCCATGTTGTCCTTACGAAAAAACGCCTCTTTCTGAAGTTGTGACATGAACTGTGTTGAAGTAAAACTGCAGTAAAAAATTATTGTGAATGCACGAAAATCTGCACATTATTGTTTTTTTAAATAAATGTATTTTACCAGATCATTTTGAAATGTGTCTTAAAATCTTACTCATCATCTTTTGACATTTTTAGAATATTTAACTGACAAAAAAGGCCTTATTTTTAAATTCATGAACTGACTGTTTAAGGATCTGCACGAACCCATTTTATTTAAGTCTCTAATGGCAGAGACACAACAGGAAATAGTTATTTATTTATTCATTTTTTGGTAATTATTTTTATTTATTAAGTTTTACGTCTCTGAAAATGTAAACTAGTGTCGGAAAACTAAAGCATCATATCCGACGGACCATGTGAACGCAAAAAATTATTGCCGAAATGTGTTAAATGTTGTTTTTTGAAGGCTAAAAAAAGGTAGAACTTGACCCTTTTTTACCAAAAAACTTGTTAAATAAAAAGCCACAAATAAATGTCTCCGATAATGGGAATATCGGAAAACTAAAGTATGAAATCCGACGGACCATGTGAACGCAAATAATTATTGCGTAAAATTTTGTTTTTTGAAGGCTTAAAAAAGGTAGAACTTGACTTTTTTTTAACCAAAAACATGTAAAAAAAAAGAGGCCAAAAATTAATGTCTCCGAAAAAGGGGAAATAATATCGGAAAACTAAAGTATGATGTCCGACGGACCATGTGAACGCAAATAATTATTGCCCAAATGCGTAAAATGTTGTTTTTTGAAGGCTTAAAAAAGGTAGAACTTGATAATTTTTACCAAAAACATGTAAAAAAAAAAAGGCCAAAAATCAATGTCTACGAAAATGGGAAATAATATCGGAAAACTAAAGTATGATGTCCGACGGACCATGTGAACGCAAATAATTATTGCCCAAATGCGTAAAATGTTGTTTTTTGAAGGCTTAAAAAAGGTAGAACTTGATAATTTTTACCAAAAACATGTAAAAAAAAAAAGGCCAAAAATCAATGTCTACGAAAATGGGAAATAATATCGGAAAACTAAAGTATGATGTCCGACGGACCATGTGAACGCAAATAAATGTTGCATTTGAAGGCTCTTTAAAATGGGCTCTTCAGTCAGAGCCTGTGGTTTCATGATAAGAAAAGGGTCGAACAAATCTGTTGTTTACTAGTCAAGGATGTTTGGACTGGATTATCAAACAGTTCTACCCAGAATTCAACTTGTAGCAGCTCCTCAAAACAACTAAATGATCCACTCAAACGTCAGAATCTTCAAAAGTGAGGAAACAATCAGTGTTTGATGGACGTGGATCTTGGATTCTAGTGGATCCTCGCTGTCAGTGTTCAGCCTCCGAAGATCTGCAGCCCGGCGACCACGCCGCTGTGAGAAACACTCGCTGGAAATGACAGCTTGCAAAAAAGAAAAAATGTCATCGTTCACAGAGTGAGCGGAAACATGTCGCGAGGAAGCTCCACTGCGACGTTGAGCTTGAGTGACACTGGTGTCGCTGCCACGGCAGAGAAGAGACTCTGATCCTCAGAACATCCAGACGAGGATATTTTCATCCGTTTGTTCAGAGTTGACCCCGAAGCGCCGAACAGGTTGCGACGGCGACAGACGAACATCAGCGGGACGGAGGATACGGAGGAAACAGTGGCAGATGTAAACTATGGAAATGTAAAAGCAGTGGGGAAGCCCGACTGAACACCAAAACAAAAGAACGCAATAATGCTTGTGACATATTTCCTCATAATACTCCTGCATTTTTCTACTTAATTGGAATCTGTCAGAGCGCGAGCGGCGTCGGCGTTCCTACTGGGCCGATTCTGCCGAGACGCCGACGATAAGTGGCTGCAGAAGATGAAATATATTTCAGCGTCGATGGGAGACAGAAACACAACTACACCTGTGACAAAGAGAACCACTTAAAGACAATACCAAGCTCACAGAATGAAATTGGAAAAAAAAAAGGTGTTTTTTTTTTGTGCCTGAGACGTCCTGGGATTTATCTCTTTCACAAACACAATTCCTGAAGAATCTTTTTGTGTTTTTGTGATCCAGAGGTTCAGGAAATACATAAACTGAACATGTGGATGGATGGATGGATGGATGGATGGATGGATGGATGGATGGATGGATGGATGGATGGATGGATGGATGGATGGATGGATGGATTTATAGTTGGATTGATGGATGTATAGTTGGATAGTTGGATATATGGATAGATAGTTGGATGGATGGATGGATGGATGGATGGATGGATGGATGGATGGATGGATGGATGGATGGATGGATGGATGGATGGATGGATGGATGGATGGATGGATGGATGGATGGATGGATGGATGGATGGATGGATGGATGGATGGATGGATGGATGGATGGATGGATGGATGGATGGATGGATGGATGGATGGAAGGACGGATGGATGGACGGATGGATAGTTGGATATTTGGATATTTGGATAGATGATGGATGGATGGACGGATGGATGGATGGATGGATGGATGGATGGATGGATGGATGGATGGATGGATGGATGGATGGATGGATGGATGGATGGATGGATGGATGGATGGATGGATGGATGGATGGATGGATGGATGGATGGACGGATGGATGGACGGATGGATAGTTGGATATTTGGATATTTGGATAGATGATGAATGGATAGATGAAAGGATGGATGGATGGATGGATTTATAGTTGGATTGATGGATGTATAGTTGGATAGTTGGATATATGGATAGATAGTTGTATAGTTGGATGGATGGATGGATTTATAGTTGGATGGATGGATGGATGATGGATGGATGGATGGATGGATGGATGGATGGATGGATGGATTTATAGTTGGATGGATGGATGGATGGATGGATGGATGGATGGATGGATGGATGATGGATGGATGGATGGATGGATGGATGGATGGATGGATGGATGGATGGATGGATGGATGGATGGATGGATGGATGGATGGATGGATGGATGGATGGATGGATGAATGAAAGGATGGATGGATGGATGGATGGATTTATAGTTGGATTGATGGATGTATAGTTGGATAGTTGGATATATGGATAGATAGTTGGATAGTTGGATGGATGGATGGATGGATTTATAGTTGGATTGATGGATGTATAGTTGGATAGTTGGATATATGGAAAGATAGTTGGATAGTTGGATGGATGGATGGATGGAAACTTTATCCCCGAAGGAGAAATTATTTTGTCGAGCAGCAATACCATCCATCTATCCAAACATCCTAAAATACATGTAAAAACAATCAAATAAATACATAAATAAGATAAATATGTACATTAAAAGATATAAAAGACATAAATAAATCATTCAAAAGTTACCAACGAAAAGTAAAAAGTGCATGTCAAGCATGTTCTAGCATCTTATAGCAGAAGAACAATGTCTTAAAAGGTTCTGCAGTGCAGGGAGAGGAGCCTGTTGCTACAGTTACTCTTCTGAGCTAATGTCATGTGTCGAGGGTCACTGCACAAGAGCCTTCAGTATGACCAGAGCCCGGATTTCTCAGATCTAGATCTATAGTATTGAAGGTAAATAAGCCAAATACAGACTGGACTGGACTGTCATGATGCAAAGAAACAGGCACATGAGGGACAACTTGTTGCATTTATGTCACTTGAGGCCAACATTTAAGAGGAAAAATAGTCGCTTCTTTCCTTTGCTTGATGTCCCCTTATAACAGACACAGTATATAATGTGGCCCCTGAGGAAGTTTAAATGCCCATCCCCCAATGTTCCAGACCACAAGCGTCTACAGGCCCGGGGGCCAAATCCCAACCCAACAAGTCATTTTAATGTGGCTGGACAGTCCAACTCTATAAGGACCAGAGATGAATCGTGTCAAATAGAGCATCAGAGTCAGAGCAGTTATTTTTTGAAATCAGTAGGATTCTATTTTTTCAACTGCCCCCATGACATCTATAACATCATGACCCCCTTGTGTGATTGAGCCAAACACTGTCCACTGTCCTATGGTCCGGGTGGTTCAGCATCTGTCCTTTTGGCCAAGATTAACTCAAGGTTGGTTCTTGGAGCCAAAGAGAGACCTGGACATACTCTGGACTCGTCTGCTGGACTACAAACGTGTTCTAAGACCAACCAAAATATACAGTATAGTCTCTCGAATATGTCTCCTGCTGATGTCACCACTTTCTTTTACATCACTCCAGTCCTCCCTAGAAATGAAACCATCTAGTTATAATAATAATAATAAATAAGTTATAGTTGGAAATAATGCCGACCGGACTCTGAACGTGGACATACTTGGTCTATATTGACTGTGTAAACAGGTTTCCTTAGGTCCTCCCACAGGACACGACAAGGTACTGAGTCGACTCCTTGAACCACGTGTGAACAGAGATGGAGCACGAATGCTCCTCCCATGATGCAACACTAATAGACTCAGGGACTCGTGCTATTACACTTTATAACGCTGAGTTTTGGGGCAGGAGTGAAAATATGATATTCTATGTTTGTGTGCTTTAAGGTCTTTGTGTTATTTTCTTTAATCTATACTCTTTATATTTGCACTTTGTCATCTCTTTGCACTCTGTTCTTTTTATTTGCACTTTGTACTTGTTAACTTGCTTTCATTAAACTTCTGTACCTTCTATCGTCTGATGTGAACTGGAAACCTAATTTCCCGAAAGAGATCGTCAGAGGGATTAATGAAGTCCATCTAATCTAATCTAATCTGGTCGGTGAAGAACCTATGCTAGTGCAGATGCTAACATCACCCATAGACAAACACAGTCTTACACACTGATGGCAGTAGGTCGCGGTGCAGCGCTCCAACCCAACCAAATAAGGGCAAAAAGTCCTGAGATAAAATGACATTTATATGACGACTGTTATATGAAAGTACAGACTTTTTCAAAAGTTTTGTTTAAAGACCATCAGATTAACTTCATCAGTGATCAGTGCTGGGATTAAAGGCGCCGACGAGGACGGCTGCCTCTCCAGTAGCTCCAAACAATTTCCCGAAGAAGACCTCCTGAGGGATCAATAAAGTTTTACCTTACCTTACCTTAGTGCTACTACTCTGGTTATTGCTCCTGATGATAAGGTTCCAGAGTCAGTAGTTGGGTGACTTAGGTCAGTCTGTCAAACTGAGCCTGAGAAACCTGGGTGTTGTATTTGACAAACATCTTAAAACATTTTTATTTCTTCAGGCTTTTCCTTGATTTTCTGGAACTCCTGTGTTGTTCTCAGTATTATCTTGACCTTTAAAGTATATACTTTATTGAATATTGTTTTGATTGTTTAAGCGCTTTGTGACCCTGGTCTGGAAAAGCGCTATATAAATAAAAATTACTTACTTACTTACTGTACTTACTACAAACATATGGTCGAAGAACAAAGTCACCAAATCACAGCCCGGGAACGTTCCAGGGAACATCTGCAGCTGAAGTCAACGGGAAGTCGACCCACAAACCTGGCAAAGGACCAAAATCAGAGGCGCGACGCCATCGCAGCCTTCAACGGCTTCATCGCCGTCGTTGACCCCTCTTTGACCCCCAAAAATAACCTGAACCTACAACTCCGAGCGTGACTTTGAGAAGGAATCACAGGCTCCCGAACATCAGCACCGCTGGGTTTAGAAAGTTAACAACCAAAGTCGAACCAATGCCATTGATAATTGAAGCTAACTCACAATGTCTGAAAACCCTAATGGCACTTAGAGCTGTGCATACTAAATCAGCAGCCGCTCGCTTCAACCTCCGGACTGTACATGAGGAAATATTCATGTGACAATACATGCAGGAGCTCGTTCTACTCTGGGCTGAAAGTGGCTTTTCTGTCCTTTAATGGTCGCGTTACGTACAAAACCTCTCACTGACTGAGCTCGTTCAACAATTGTTCATTAAACTTAATGATCAGGAAGAAAAAATACAATAAGAGCTTGATTTGTATACTTAATATATACCTTTTTTTATATTTTAATCCTTGGAGTTACCGGAGAAACCACGAAACGAAATTTGTTTCAATTGTGTTGAGTTGTTGAAATGCGTTTGTTGGACACTTGAAGTTGTTCAGGCAAGAAATGGGTTAAAAAAAAAAACGCTTTAATATTCTATTAAAAATATTAGAGGATAAATTGGTAATATTATTTCTGATCAAAAACCAAAATGTATGCATTGGAAATAAAGGTTTCTTCATTATGTATTCTTCCAGTTTCAAATTTATATTGATAGATAGATAGAACTTTATTGACATTGACTTTATTTGCAAAATGTAAAGGTTTATGATCTTAAAGAAAACAAAAACAGTTACAATTTTCAATCTCTGTTCCTTTGACTCTCGATCTCCTTGAACATCCACGGCTCAATTCATTATTCATATTATTGTATCAGAACATGTATTTAATTGGTTGAAAGTGCAATGTTTTGGAGGATTTTTTAAAAACATGTAGAGTAACAATTAAAGTCACAGATAGATTAGACTGTATTACTGTTTGTGAATCTTTTATGCATTTGATTTATAGATTTCTTTATTCTTCCAGTTCAAATGCTTGTTTTACACTTAACATATATAGATACAACTGTATTGATCCCTTGGGATCATTAAAGATAGACAGATAGACAGAAAAATAAATCATTAAACTCCTGGAGTTGTTCCTTAAATGTTTAAATCAAAGAGTTTTTTCACTCTTGGACCTGGAAGTACAATAACCTCCAACAAACTCAAAGTGTATTTAAGGTTTAAAGCTGCAGTTTCAATCTATACAAACAGGCTAACTTGACAAAACAGAAGTGATAGAAGTGCAATTCTGCTGAACGTTAGAACCATTTCTCACTTGCAAGTGAACAGACATTCAAAGGTTCAGCCCACACACACATCGTGAGGCAGTTTTGGGACGCCGGTCAAAAAAAAAAGTTTCTCCCACAACAGTTTCTGAACGCAGTTATTTTCTGTCCGGTGTCGGAGACCGAGCCTCTCAAGGTGTGTTATCATTTAAACCCGGTGAAAAGGTTCTGCTGCTGCTGGAATTGATCCGGTGGGTTGAAGGCTCCGCGTCTTCTTACTTCAGCCGACTCCACCAGACTGTACATAATGCATCCGAGCCCACGTCTTCTCTCTGTTCTCGTCCAAAAACCAAACGGGGTTGAGCACAAATAGGCTCCATCGAGGGAGGAGAGCGAAACCCTGGTTGATGGAGGATCGGCATCGACGCCGGTCTCTCGCCGGCCCTTTGCTTTGCTCACAAAGCTGGCAGACGAGTGGATGGAAATCAATGGAGCGTCGACTTGAAAGTGAGCCGGGAATGGAAACCGTAAACAGACTCAAGCAGGTGAGCAGCGAAAATAACCATTTGACGACTCGTCTCTGGGAGTTTTAGCTTTAGATCTTTCCATCCAGTTAAAAACATGTTGTTGGTGTTTTCATCTGATGTATCAATACCTACATCGACGTCCGGCACAAGAAGTGAATCGTCTTCATCTGCAATGTTGGTCTATTTATAGTCAAGATACACAAGAAACTACTGCATCTTGTCTTTTTTTTACCCAAAAAATGGAGATAAACTGAAGAAAATGAAATTTTGAAATTCTAAATTTTCGTAGAAATAAGTACCGTATTTTTCCAGACTATAAGTCGCTCCGGAGTACAAGTCGCTCCAGCCATAAAATGCATAATAAAGAAGGAAAAAACATATATAAGTCGCACTGGAGTATAAGTCGCATTTTTGGGGTAAATTTATTTGATAAAATCCAACACCAAGAACAGACATGTGATCTTGAAAGACAATTTAAAATAAAACTAGAGGCAACAACAGGCTGAATAAGTAAGTAAGTAAGTAAGTAATATTTATTTATATAGCGCTTTTCGAGACCAGGGTCACAAAGCGCTTAGACAATCAAAACAATACTCAAAAAAGTACATACTTTAAAGATCAAGATAATACTGAGAACAACACAGGAGTTCGAGAAATTCAAGGAAAAGCCTGAACAAATAGAAACATCTTAAGATGTTTCTTAAAGGAGTCAGTAGATCATCAAGAGCAAAGAGAGAGAAGATCGTTCCAAAGCTTAGGAGCAACAGCCTGAAAAGATTTCTCTCCTCTGGTCCTGAGTCGTGTGCGTGGAACCATCAGTAGATTCTGATCCACAGACCTCAGAGCCCGAGCTGGGGTGTAAGTCTGGATCAGATCCTTGATGTAAGGAGGAGCCTGACCATGAATAGATCTGAAAGTAAGAACCAGAATAATTGTACGTTCCGTTACATGAAGTGAGAACCTGGTATGTTAACATAACATATGAAGAGTTATTCAGAGAACTATAGCATCAATAAGTAACTAGTTTACCAAACCATCCGTGTAACTCCAAATAACTCTTCATCCTCGTGTCACTTTTAAACAACTAACTAACTCCGGAGGTAGAAGATGCTTCCTCTTCTACGTGGAAATTATCAACACAGGCCTAGAGCGCCCTCTTGTGGTTTAGTGTGAAAATAACATGTGAAATGATATACCGCTAATAATGTGCTTTTCACACATAAGTCGCTCCAGAGTATAAATCGCACCCCCGGACAAACTATGACAAAAACTGCGACTTATAGTTCTGAAAATACGATATATTGAATTCAAAGCTCCTTCTTCTTGTCACCAGTGAAGCTTTTGAACTTCACAGGATTACATGAGGTGATAAAAGCTGCTTGTTGCTCATTGATATTGTAATATTTGAATCAAAAAAATCTTAGTTTCGACGATATCACCGGTCGGTAATAGTCATAGAAATACTCTATTGTTCTTCGATTCCAACCATCAATATTGTGAATCCATCTCAACCTTTTCTGGTGCTCGGGTGTTTTTTTTTTCCTTCAGGAACAGATGGTGTCCATCTCTTGTGGTGGACTTGCTTAGCTGCCTTTCACCCCGAGTAGCTGATGGGCTTCTGTCGCCTACAACCGCCTTCAGGGAATAAGTGGTGGAAGTTGAATGAATGTGCTTCACTACAGATATAGACTCTGGTATCAAACATTTATGGATCCTCATTAAATGTGAATAAAAACTTTTCTCAAAGCCGTTCATGACATTCGTAGAACATGTTTTCACACTCGGTAATGTCGTTGAAACTTACATTTTTTCTGATTCAAATATTACAATATCAATCAGCATCAAGGAGTTTTTATCACCTCATGTAATCGTGTGAAGTTCAAAAGCTTCACTGGTGACGAGAAGAACAAGCTTTGAAGCAAAACCACGGATCCAAGCGTGGGATCCATGATTGTTCATCCACACTAGAAGAATAAAATATCAGGAGTCAATGATTGAGTCACCGGGGCCGGGTTTTAACGGATTCAATCATTCTTAAGGACATAAGAAGGCTCTTAAGAAGGGGTCGGCTAAAAAGGAGTGATAAGATATGGGAGAACCTTAAGATCAACTAAATACTTACTAAATACTATATAAAGTAATAAGTGTAAAACATGGTCATGAGAGTTTTCACATTAGTTGACCTTAAAGATCAAGTTATAAAAGCTTCGTAAGAAATTGAGCAACACCTTCATAGAGTTCAGTCTGTTTACTTGAGATTTGTGAAATTCTTTGTTTCAATGTGTAGTTGTTCGTAAGCCCATATGTTTTATATGTTTTACTTGTTTATTGGAGTGTCAACAGTTAAGTTAGTTCGTTTTCTTATACTGTTATAAAATGCGTACGCCCCTGAACGCATCATCGGCATCTCTCATATATGTGGATTTATTGCTGAGGTTAAATGCAAAAGGACAAGTTTAATTTAGTTTCACGGAGGAATTAGACTCACAAAGATGGTTTAATGTTTAAAGGTTTAGTGATAGTTGTTCTTTAAACTCATTAATGCAGATGTGTTTGGAAAAATTCAACTTTTAATTCAATAAAACAATATTACAAATATAATCTTTGAAAAGTTGAGGATATAAGTGTTCCTGAAGTTTGGTCTCCGCCAAGGCTGTTAAGAGTCCATTTCCATCTTACAATTCCTTCTTAGTCAAAGATCTTCTTATGGTAAGAGACACTTTCTTCTTTCACAGCATTCTTAAGAGGCTCTTAAGAAGATTTTGATTTCCCAATCACCCTTTATACAATGGTTTGAATGACATGTTGTGTTCTGTGATCTTGAGAAAATGTTACAACAATCTACATATTCTCGTGACTAAAGTCAACATCGAGTTTAAGTTTTACTTCAATAATTATTGTATTTAATGTATTTTTTTGGGGTTATTTTTGGTTCGGTGAGTTCAAGCTGTTGAGTTGTGTTAATAATTAATTACTGTTTCAACAGTTTTTTGTAAGAACATGGAATGAATTGGTTGCCATAACGATGTAAAGGTTGTTCAAAACATCTTGAAGTTAAGACAAACAACATGATTGATGAATCAATAAGAAACACTTTTGTGAAGTTTTAACTTTCATAACAATGTTTTAATTGATTCATTATTTAACCATATATTGTAGTGACACGGGTGCACATGGATGCCACGTTCTGTATAAATCTTACTCATCCCTGTCCGGTTCACTGCTGCATCATCAACAATCAGAGCAGCAGCTCCACCGCGTCGACACGTAACAAGCAAACCTGTCGTGTTAATACCAATGAAAAGAAGCAGAGTTTCCGAGTCAAACGCTTCATCATTTCGAGCACGTTCGCTTCACCAGCAGCTTATTTAATCCAACACGATATAATTGAATCACAAAGTTCATTTCATCGGAGGCTCCACACTTGAACAATCAGGCGTGTAGATGGAAATGAGGTGATGAATCCTCCCCACCTATCGCCTCCGCTGGCATTTGCGAAAGGGCACTCGCAGGAGGCCGTACAGGAGACGCTCCGGCGCCGGCGCTAACCTCGGCGTGTTCCCTCGCCCGGACATAACGGATGCGTCTCCGGACCGGCAACGAAGAAGACGCTTCAGAAGCAGCACAAGTTTTTCGAACACAGCCAGAAACCATTAGTGCTCGTGTAGCAATAAGTTGAGCGGAGGACGGGGGCCGCGCTCGGGCTGGATTGATGGCCATTATTGGAAGGAACACACGTATCCAAGCGTAATGATACGAAGGCTTGTTTCAGGATAATTGAATTAGCAAACAGAGCGTCGCTGGAATCACAAAGCTAAGAGCAGGAGGAGACGTCGGAACAACCGTCAGAGACCCAGGAGTGTTTTAAAGAGAGCGACAACTTGTGTTTTCTTTCATGGAACACGTTGTACTTCTGTAACGTCCGTGACGCCTCGTCTCGGTGACTCCACACGCATGGCTGCACGTCGGGCGGACATCATGGATGAAGCAGCCCTTAAGATTCCACTTTGACCTCATTATTTCACTTTATTCCTGATGGTTTACTTTCACCAGGGAGTGTAGAAATAGTTCAAATTCATATGAACTCAACATCTTTGGTCAAAAGAATACCTACTTTAAAAATAACTCAACAAATATTACTGGCCAAACACTGATGTTTGCTAAAGACTGTGAAGCAGGTTCAGGTCGGACGAGAAGGATGTGTTTCGCCTGCAGTTCATACTAAACTTTGCAGCCAGAATTCTGAGCCGCTCTAGTAGAAGAACTCACATTTCTCCTTCAAACTCTTCACTGGCTGCCAGTTTCTTTCAGGATCATTTTAAAATTCTGGTTCTTACTTTCAGATCTATTCATGGTCAGACCTTCCATCAGTGATCTGATCCAGACTTACACCCCAGCTCGGGCTCTGAGGTCTGTGGATCAGAATCTACTGATGGTTCCTGAACTTCCGGACCAGAGGAGAGAAATCCTTCCAGACTGTTGCTCCTAAGCTTTGGAACCATCTCTGTGTTTGATGATCTACTGACTCCTTCAAGAAACATCTGTGTTTGATGATCTACTGACTCCTTCAAGAAACATCTGTGTTTGATGATCTACTGACTCCTTCAAGAAACATCTGTGTTTGATGATCTACTGACTCCTTCAAGAAACATGTGTGTTTGATGATCTACTGACTCCTTCAAGAAACATCTGTGTTTGATGATCTACTGACTCCTTCAAGAAACATCTGTGTTTGATGATCTACTGACTCCTTCAAGAAACAACTGTGTTTGATGATCTACTGACTCCTTCAAGAAACATCTGTGTTTGATGATCTACTGACTCCTTCAAGAAACATCTGTGTTTGATGATCTACTGACTCCTTCAAGAAACATCTGTGTTTGATGATCTACTGACTCCTTCAAGAAACATCTGTGTTTGATGATCTACTGACTCCTTCAAGAAACATCTGTGTTTGATGATCTACTGACTCCTTCAAGAAACATCTGTGTTTGATGATCTACTGACTCCTTCAAGAAACATCTGTGTTTGATGATCTATTGACTCCTTCAAGAAACATCTGTGTTTGATGATCTACTGACTCCTTCAAGAAACATCTCTGTGTTTGATGATCTACTGACTCCTTCAAGAAACATCTGTGTTTGATGATCTACTGACTCCTTCAAGAAACATCTGTGTTTGATGATCTACTGACTCCTTCAAGAAACATCTCAAGACTCTTTTATTTGAGCTTTTTATTAACTTTCTTGTTGCTGCTGTGTTTGTCTCTGTGTTGTTTTGACCTTTTAAAGTATGTATTTTTAACTGTGTATTGTTTTAAGTGCTTCGTGCACCTGGTCCAAAAAGCAGCTTTATTACAATGACTCACTTACATAACATAACAACTGCTCATCTGTATCGAGGCCCAGAACCAAACAAATGTAAGGACTCTGAAACAAATGATGAATATTTGATTTCTTTTTCAGTGTTTATAAGTTTGTTCTATACAATTATCATTTCTTATTATTATTATTTCATTTCTAAATTTGTTTCAGATGTTGTAAATTTAAATAGACTTCATTAATCTTCTCTTCGTAAAGTTAGATTTCCAGTTCAAAGCAGAAAAAAGTAGAGCAAAGTGAAGCAAACCTGCTTCAAGAAATTGACGTTTTGTTTTATAGTTTGTAAGTGGGTTTAAAGAAATGTGTAATTTAGTTTCTTTGAATAAGTACATTTCTTTCAGGGAATTGTGATTTTTTTTTCTCCCAGAGTTAGTGAAGTTGTTTTAAACTTTTTTTGCAAAACTCTTTTCTTTATTCAAAACACACATCAACACAATGTATTGTTAATTGAAACAAGAGTTTGTTTTACATTCACCGACACAGACATCAATCAATGAGTTTGTATTTTAAAAATCCATCAATTAATCTATAATTAATAAGATAATTGGAAACATGTTTTATCATATTTAACCTGAACTAGTTTATTGTATATTTCAGTTTTGTTTGACGATCACTTTCTCGTCAGAAATGATTCAACTTTGTTTCGAGTTTTAGTCCGACTTGGATTAAAAATCCAGTATAACGTGTTTGTTAATAAGAAATAAAACAATGTATTGTTTAAAAAAAATACATTTTTCAACTCTTACGTCCATTAAGATAACGATAAGTTATCGTAAGATGTTTGTAGTAATAAAACACATGTTGAAACTGGAGATGTTACAGATCGTGTGATGATATGTGAGTGTGGAGCTCCAGACAACAGGTAACCGTGGCCTCTGGGCTCCATCACTGTCGGACACACTGTATTTGTGTAAAAGCCATTAGACTCAGCTGGTCTCCGGAGAAAACGCTCGGCTTCTTAATTTGCCACATGTGACACGGGAAGCTGCCGCCGTGTTGAACCAGGCAATCAATCACAACCTGGCCGAGAAAAAAAACTGACAACGCGTCCCGTCAGTCGCCGCTGTCACTCAAAGATAACCGATGGAGTCGTCCCGGTGCCGGCGAAACCGGTAGTGACACTAAATGGCAAATTACAAAAATGAGCAAATGAACCAGAGACGATGTTAGGTTTTAAATCGCGGTTGTTAACACGAGCTCCTGGAGGCGGCGACACGGGATACGATGACGGGTCATCAATATTAATTAGTCCATTTATTGCTACGCAAGATTGCTCGAATCAACATTTAATGTCTTTCCAGATCTACTTAGTCTCTCACAACTGCTGCAATCATTGTATTATTTAACGCACGTCGCTTCATTATTGATGGGCTGGTGTTTTTATTAGCAGCCAGATGTTCACTTTCTTAAAGCAAAGTAGCGTCTTTTCTTTTGTGTTTTTACCCGTGGTTGTGTTTTTTTCACGTCAAAATGATGAATGTTGGTTTGGAAAGTTTAAATCTATGGATTTTAGGTGAATCACAAGAGATTTTAAATATACGCCATACTTAAATTAAGGCTAAAAGATAATCATAATATAAAGTATAAATGACTCGCTTCATCTTAGAGCTTAAACGTTTGACTACACTTTCACAATCAACTTTCCACTCCAGACCGACACACTGTTTCAAGACAAGCTTGGATCAGAATTAGACACGACACCAGTGATTTAAAACATCTGTTTATCTGCAAATCACACCTTAAATCGTAGATCAAAGAACGAAGCAAAGCACACCCGGGAAAGGGAGGCTAAACGACGGAAGAGAAGATAACCCCCGCCTGAGAACATTTGAATGATTAGATTACAAGAAAACAAATTATGTCTCGGGACACAGGGAACTTGAAAGGACCATTTGGCCAGAAAGGAAGACGGGTGAAAGAAGGGTGGGAAATTTGCCTTAAATACAGCGTTTTTTCTACAGATTGGGACCTTTTCTCCCGGGACTATGACCTGTACAGTCTGCGGAAGAAAGTACGTCCGATCGATCGTAAAGCTTGTATTTTGTTTGACTTGGAGCAGCGAATAACCGACTCGTGACACACTCTGGATTGACCATCTTTCTCCTGCAATGGAACGGACTCCTTGTTTTGACCGTTTTATTATGTAAACGTTTGATTTATCTGCAAAATTGTTGATTTTCAATTAATTATTTTTCAATTCTGCCTTATAAATAAAACTATACAAAAATGTCATATTCATATTTACCAGTCAGAACAAATAAAAATTAATTTGTTTTTCTTTTCAGATCAATTTCTAGAAAAAAGTCTTTTAAGAAAAGTAAGTAGTTAGTAGTTAGTTAGTCAGTTGTTGACGTGATTGAGTTTATCCCTAATTTAAGTTTATTTCTGCAGTGAAATAAACATTTATACTTTTTTACTAAATATTTTAACTTAGTAAAAAAAACTTCTTAAAAAAGCTACTTCGAGCAACACGTCTGTATTTACCTTCAGTTCTGCAGTGAAAAAACATTTATACTATTTTACTAAATATTTTAACATAGTAATAAATACTTCTTAAAAAAGGTAATTTGAGCAACACGTCTGTATTTACCTTCAATTCTGCAGTGAAAAAACATTTATACTATTTTACTAAATATTTTTAAAATAGTAAAAAATACTTCTAAAAAAAGGTAATTTGAGCAACACGTCTGTATTTACCTTCAGTACTGCAGTGAAAAAACATTTATAGTATTTTACTAAATATTTTAATATAGTATAAAATAACTTCTTAAAAAGGTACTTCGAGCAACAGTATTTATCTTCAGTTCTGCAGTGAAAAAAACATTTATACTATTTTACTAAATATTTTAATATAGTATAAAATAACCTCTTAAAAAGGTACTTCGAGCAACAGTATTTCGCTTCAGTTCTGCAGTGAAATAAACATTTATATTATTTTACTAAATATTTTAATATAGTATAAAATAACTTCTTAAAAAGGTACTTCGAGCAACAGTATTTATCTTCAGTTCTGCAGTGAAAAGAACATGTATTGTGTGGTACATGAAGCAGCAGGTGAGGAAACACACACTACACACAAGTGTTGTCTTTGAGTGAGAAGGAGATTCTCGGAGATAAAAACCTCTCGGAGTAAAAACGACATTAATGTTGCAGCTGCGAGTCGAGCATCACGAGCGACTCTTAGTTTCTAATCCACTGCGATGACGTCAAACTCTTCATGAAGTGACAGCAAAACATTAGCAGCTCTGAACAGAAGCTTCTCAGTTCATCTGATCCTGAAGCTGTTGTTGTTTTAAGACGATTCAACCGCGTGATCGATGGTGGAACGAAAGAATAATATAAACATTAACATTTATGTTTCTTAAAATAACTTGATGGTGTTTTTTTATGGTTTGCATTTAAATAAAGAGTTTACAAAATTAAAATAATTTGATTTATGAATTTTTAATTAACATGCATATATTCACGTTCTTTTTTGTGTTGCTATTAAACTTCCAGCCACTAGATGGCAGTAGTCATTACTTTACACTGTATAATTTTTATTCTTTCTGGGTTTCTTTTGCTTTTAAATCCTTTTTTTATCGTAGTGCTACTTGTTTATATTTTATAAAAATTGTTTAATCATAGAGGTTTATTTTTTTAAAAAATGTTAAAAAATGTTAACAATGTAACAATTAAAGTGCAAGTATTCACAGCTTTTGTTCATTTTTGTGTTGCAATTAAACTTCCGGCCTCTAGAAGGCAGCAGTCATTTCGTCCTTCGCAGCTAAAGGCAGAATGTGAGTATACAGCAGCTTTTAAATATTTTAAATACTACACATATATACTTGTTACTACACTATCACAACACTAGAGTCAAGTACTGGACAATACTACACATATATACTTGTTACTACACTATCACAACACCAGAGTCAAGTACTGGACAATACTACACATATATACTCGTTACTACACTATCACAACACCAGAGTCAAGTACTGGACAATACTACACATATATACTTGTTACTACACTATCACAACACCAGAGTCAAGTACTGGACAATACTACACATATATCCTTGTTACTACACTATCACAACACCAGAGTCAAGTACTGGACAATACTACACATATATCCTTGTTACTACACTATCACAACACCAGAGTCAGGTACTGGACAATACTACACATATATACTTGTTACTACACTATCACAACACCAGAGTCAGGTACTGGACAATACTACACATATATACTTGTTACTACACTATCACAACACCAGAGTCAAGTACTGGACAATACTACACATATATACTTGTTACTACACTATCACAACACCAGAGTCAAGTACTGGACAATACTACACATATATACTTGTTACTACACTATCACAACACCAGAGTCAGGTACTGGACAATACTACACATATATACTTGTTACTACACTATCACAACACCAGAGTCAAGTACTGGACAATACTACACATATATACTTGTTACTACACTATCACAACACCAGAGTCAAGTACTGGACAATACTACACATATATACTTGTTACTACACTATCACAACACCAGAGTCAAGTACTGGACAATACTACACATATATCCTTGTTACTACACTATCACAACACCAGAGTCAAGTACTGGACAATACTACACATATATACTTGTTACTACACTATCACAACACCAGAGTCAAGTACTGGACAATACTACACATATATACTTGTTACTACACTATCACAACACCAGAGTCAAGTACTGGACAATACTACACATATATCCTTGTTACTACACTATCACAACACCAGAGTCAAGTACTGGACAATACTACACATATATCCTTGTTACTACACTATCACAACACCAGAGTCAGGTACTGGACAATACTACACATATATACTTGTTACTACACTATCACAACACCAGAGTCAGGTACTGGACAATACTACACATATATACTTGTTACTACACTATCACAACACCAGAGTCAAGTACTGGACAATACTACACATATATACTTGTTACTACACTATCACAACACCAGAGTCAAGTACTGGACAATACTACACATATATACTTGTTACTACACTATCACAACACCAGAGTCAGGTACTGGACAATACTACACATATATACTTGTTACTACACTATCACAACACCAGAGTCAAGTACTGGACAATACTACACATATATACTTGTTACTACACTATCACAACACCAGAGTCAAGTACTGGACAATACTACACATATATACTTCACTATCACTATATATCACTATATATCATATTCTTGTATTGTGATATCAACACATCAACAAAATATTTCTAGAGTGAAGTTCTTGACTTGTCTCTAATCTCTTGTATTTCTTGAGAATCAGGCTAAATATCCGTGACATGCTTTCTAACAGGTTCTCCGCTCAAGGCAAAACGGTTTGGCTTGAAAACATAAAACGTCTGAACATGTCTGGTCCTGCCAGAGAAGCACGAGGAGCCACACGGTGCTGCAGCTACTGTTCTCTTGACAGCAGCTGCTGGAGTTTTCTTGTATGCATGAGCTTTTTCAGCACCACAGCCTGACGCCTCCCAGTCCAACACAAGCACTGAGGTCACAGCTGAGCTGATGTACACACATCACATCACATGCTGCGTCTCAAATACTTCTCTCAGTGCAGTGGTTAGTATCATCAGGATAGTGTACATACTAACTAGTAACTAATCCTCCACAGATAGTATGTCTCAAACATACTTCTCTTAGTATACTAGAAGTTAGTATCATCAGGATAGTGTACGTACTAACTAGTAACTAATCCTCCACAGATAGTATGTCTCAAACATACTTCTCTTAGTATACTAGAAGTTAGTATCATCAGGATAGTGTACGTACTAACTAGTAACTAATCCTCCACAGATAGTATGTCTCAAACATACTTCTCTTAGTATACTAGAAGTTAGTATCATCAGGATAGTGTACGTACTAACTAGTAACTAATCCTCCACAGATAGTATGTCTCAAACATACTTCTCTTAGTATACTAGAAGTTAGTATCATCAGGATAGTGTACGTACTAACTAGTAACTAATCCTCCACAGATAGTATGTCTCAAACATACTTCTCTTAGTATACTAGAAGTTAGTATCATCAGGATAGTGTACGTACTAACTAGTAACTAATCCTCCACAGATAGTATGTCTCAAACATACTTCTCTTAGTATACTAGAAGTTAGTATCATCAGGATAGTGTACGTACTAACTAGTAACTAATCCTCCACAGATAGTATGTCTCAAACATACTTCTCTTAGTATACTAGAAGTTAGTATCATCAGGATAGTGTACGTACTAACTAGTAACTAATCCTCCACAGATAGTATGTCTCAAACATACTTCTCTTAGTATACTAGAAGTTAGTATCATCAGGATAGTGTACGTACTAACTAGTAACTAATCCTCCACAGATAGTATGTCTCAAATCAAACTCTGCTGCTACACACTAACAGGAAATGACGCGGCAGCTTCTTCTTCTACTACTATTTAAGGATGGTTTCAAGCAGCTGTAGGAACACTAGCGACACCTGCTGGCAGCACGTTTGCTTTCAAGAAATATGAGAAATATTGACGAGATATTTACGCCGGTATCAGCAGTGAAGACGTGTTATCCTTGTACTGCTGCTGAAAATACACCTGTAACTATATGAATATATATATATATATATATATATATATATATATATATATATATATATATATATATATATATATATATGATGTAACTTTCGTTTACAACGTCAACGTCACTAAGATGGAGTCGTTTAGTGTAGAAAGTGTCCATCGATACTCAGTTTTGTGTGTGTTTTAGTGACAATTTAGTGTGTATGGAGCACTACATTTACATGGAATACTAAGAATTGAGACGCACTTATGCACTAAAAATACTTAAGAACACAAGTATGAGATTTGAGACACAGCTACAGACTTCAACTCTTACAACTTAAAAACATGAATAACATTAACGTGTCAATATTGGCAAGAGCTATGTTGAGCTTGAACCACATGTAGTAATACTAATAGAAAATACTGACAGAACAAAATTGACCATCTTGCTTGAAGACTCGTTGAGTCCTGACCCAGGACTGGAAAATCAAATATCACAATGAAAGTGACTCATGAATACAGTGACCATAGTCAGTGGAAGAGAGGAAGAAAAAGAGAAAAGACCAAAGAAATGTGTCAAGAAAGAATATAAATGTGTGATTATAGCATAACTATCAAATAATTAAATAGTATTTAATGAATTAAACGGCATTTCTTTAAATAAATTGAACTTTTTTTTAATATGAAAAAAAACATGTAAATTAGACATTAACAAACTTAAAGAATTTAAAGTTATTATTTTCTTGTGTTTTTCTCTATGAGCTTTAATAATGTAATTTAATTCCAATATAACCAAGAAGACATACGATCATGGAAAGGACAATAAACGAAAGGTGATCATAAATTATTAACCCATATATATATATATATAAATTCAACAATGGAAAAAAAAAGATTCAAAATATTCTTCTACTTTCATAGAAACGTTTACACTGTGTCAGTTATACAATAAACTGTCCTATAGAATATATTTGTTTGACAGTTTTCAATTTTGGTGACTATTGTGATTATGTTGGAAATTCCTGACACACATTATTGTATAAAAAAATTAAATAATTACTTTTGCTGTTAAAGCCGCAAAACGTAAAATTGGAAATCTTCGGTCTGGCTCCCCCTAGTGACGGAACAACAAAACTGCCATGTAGTGGCTCCTTTGTTGCGCCGTTGCCACGTACCACATGTGCATTTGTTTACAAAAAAATACAAAAATATTGAAATGCAACATGGCAAAATGCCATGGAAACAGTTTTGGGTGAACTTGTCCCTTCACTCGCAAACATGACTCACACTTTAGTTGTCATTACTTTTGCTAAATACTCGTAGAAAATCTTTGGCAGTGATGAATCACAGTAAAACGTCATCCAAAAAATGCTGAAAAACTCTGAGTTGGTAAATAAGCTTCGTTCCTCGGTGGACAATTTTCTGCTGGAGGCGGAAGTAAAAAAAAAACACTGAGCCATATTTCCAGGCACCGTAAATACTTTGTAAAGTGTAAACAAACACACAGTGTTGTTGTGTTTCCGCCGACATCAGACCATCTGATGAATCTGTTGAATCTGTTGAATCTGTTGAATCTGCTGCTGCATCGAACAACATGATGTCGACGTGAACCTGGACCTGCATGAGAACTTCAACGTTGGACCTCAAACTGAACCACGTGTAACATCTTGAGAAGTTCCTGTTGATACGATGACATCATGTTTAAGATAAGATAAGATTTACAGAATCTGATGTTGAAGGAATATATACAGTATATACATATGTATTTCTTTGATTATTTTTATAATGTTTTTTTATGGTTTGTTTTTTAATAAAGTGTTTACAAAATTGAAATAATTTGATTCACAAAATGAACG
Source organism: Callionymus lyra (assembly GCF_982586985.1). NCBI lineage: Eukaryota > Metazoa > Chordata > Actinopteri > Syngnathiformes > Callionymidae > Callionymus > Callionymus lyra. The sequence continues at coordinate 3,485,943 of NC_141829.1, forward strand.
TGCAAATATTCGTGTGATCCCGGAGATGACTGAGGACGAGAGGATACAGTGAGTCCAGCAGCTTTTAAATATTTTAAATACTAAGACAATAAGTAAGTACTGGACAATACTACACATATATACTTGTTACTAAACTATCACAACACCAGAGTCAAGTACTGGACAATACTACACATATATATACTTGTTACTACACTATCACAACACCAGAGTCAAGTACTGGACAATACTACACATATATACTTGTTACTACACTATCACAACACCAGAGTCAAGTACTGGACAATACTACACATATATACTTGTTACTACACTATCACAACACCAGAGTCAAGTACTGGACAATACTACACATATATATACTTGTTACTACACTATCACAACACCAGAGTCAAGTACTGGACAATACTACACATATATATACTTGTTACGACACTATCACAACACCAGAGTCAAGTACTGGACAATACTACACATATATACTTGTTACTACACTATCACAACACCAGAGTCAAGTACTGGACAATACTACACATATATACTTGTTAATACACTATCACAACACCAGAGTCAAGTACTGGACAATACTACACATATATACTTGTTACTACACTATCACAACACCAGAGTCAAGTACTGGACAATACTACACATATATTCTTTTTGCTAAACTATCACAACACCAGAGTCAAGTACTGGACAATACTACACATATATATACTTGTTACTACACTATCACAACACCAGAGTCAAGTACTGGACAATACTACACATATATACTTGTTACTACACTATCACAACACCAGAGTCAAGTACTGGACAATACTACACATATATACTTGTTAATACACTATCACAACACCAGAGTCAAGTACTGGACAATACTACACATATATACTTGTTACTACACTATCACAACACCAGAGTCAAGGACTGGACAATACTACACATATATTCTTTTTGCTAAACTATCACAACACCAGAGTCAAGTACTGGACAATACTACACATATATACTTGTTACTACACTATCACAACACCAGAGTCAAGTACTGGACAATACTGCACATATATTCTTGTTACTAAACTATCACAACACCAGAGTCAAGTACCGGACAATACTACACATATATACTTGTTACTACACTTTCACTATATATCGTATGATTGTATCGTGATACTATCAACACATTCTTAAAAACACACCTATTCTTGAGTGTGTTTAACTACTATATTTAACTACGCATATATGTTTAACACGTAACACACTAATCTTCAAAGTCAACACACGTGTACAAAGTATTAAAAAACAAACAAAAAAAGCTGAAATTGAAAGAATCCACATTAGCAGGAAGTACTGCAGTGGTTGACAGTGAAGAAGTTTGTTCCAACAGTTGTGTGTTCGCTGAGATAACAGAAGAAATAATGATGACAGGAGAGATTAAAGACCTTTTTAATGCATTTCAGAGCGAGATGAAACTGTCGTCTTAAACCCTCTGGCAGCAGCTGAAGCACGACATGCTCTCCTGGCCTCTCGTGGATCTGTGAGGATCTACTGTGTTTAAATCTAGTCTCGACTGTGAGATGTTTCTCCAGACGTGGACCAGACATGAGAAGACGAGTGCAGATCAATAGATGATCGTTATCATCGTGATTCTAATGTTAATGTTGATGAACATACGACTCTTTCTGTTCTATTAGGTTTTTAAATATTTATTTTGATAGTTTTTTTTAAACCTGTATGTGTTTTTTCAATTAAGTTTTCTAATAAAATTAAATAATAACATTAAATATAAATATGTAGTGACCTTGACGAAGTGTCAAATTTACAGATGAGGCTAAATTCGATCAGTAAACACTAGTGATGTGTGTTGTCAAGAACTATACCTCCATCCATCCATCTATTCATCCATCCATCTATTCATCCATTAATCTATTCATCCATCCATCTATTCATCCATCCATCTATTCATCCATCCATCTATTCATCCATCCATCTATTCATCCATTAATCTATTCATCCATCCATCTATTCATCCATCAATCTATTCATCCATCCATCTATTCATCCATCCATCTATTCATCCATCCATCCCTCCATCCATCCATCTATCTATTCATCCATCCATCTATTCATCCATCCATCTATTCATCCATCCATCCCTCCATTCATCCATCCATCTATTCATCCATCTATCTATTCATCCATCCATCTATTCATCCATCTATCTATTCATCCATCCATCTATTCATCCATCTATCTATTCATCCATCAATCCATTCATCTATTCATCCATCCATCTATTCATCCTTTCATGCACCTATCTATTCATCCATCCATCTATTCATCCATCCATCTATTCATCCATCTATCTATTCATCCATCAATCTATTCATCCATCCATCTATTCATCCTTTCACCCACCTATCTATTCATCCAGCCATCTATTCATCCATCTATCTATTCATCCATCCATCTATTCATCCATCCATATATTCATCTTTTTAACCCACCTATCTATTCATCCATCCATCATCTATTCATCCATCCATCTATTCATCCATCCATCTAGTCATCCACCTATCTATTCATCCATTCATCTATTCATCCATCCATCTATTCATCCATCAATGAAGTGTCAAATTTACAGATGAGGCTAAATTCGATCAGTAAACACTAGTGATGTGTGTTGTCAAGAACTATACCTCCATCCATCCATCTATTCATCCATCCATCTATTTATCCATTAATCTATTCATCCATCCATCTATTCATCCATCAATCTATTCATCCATCCATCTATTCATCCATCCATCCCTCCATCCATCCATCTATCTATTCATCCATCCATCTATTCATCCATCTATCTATTCATCCATCCATCTATTCATCCATCTATCTATTCATCCATCCATCTATTCATCCATCTATCTATTCATCCATCAATCTATTCATCTATTCATCCATCCATCTATTCATCCTTTCATGCACCTATCTATTCATCCATCCATCTATTCATCCATCCATCTATTCATCCATCTATCTATTCATCCATCAATCTATTCATCCATCCATCTATTCATCCTTTCACCCACCTATCTATTCATCCAGCCATCTATTCACCCATCTATCTATTCATCCATCCATCTATTCATCCATCCATATATTCATCTTTTTAACCCACCTATCTATTCATCCATCCATCATCTATTCATCCATCCATCTATTCATCCATCCATCTATTCATCCACCTATCTATTCATCCATTCATCTATTCATCCATCCATCTATTCATCCATCAATGAAGTGTCAAATTTACAGATGAGGCTAAATTCGATCAGTAAACACTAGTGATGTGTGTTGTCAAGAACTATACCTCCATCCATCCATCTATTCATCCATCCATCTATTCATCCATTAATCTATTCATCCATCCATCTATTCATCCATCAATCTATTCATCCATCCATCTATTCATCCATCCATCTATTCATCCATCCATCCCTCCATCCATCCATCTATCTATTCATCCATCCATCTATTCATCCATCTATCTATTCATCCATCCATCTATTCATCCATCTATCTATTCATCCATCCATCTATTCATCCATCTATCTATTCATCCATCAATCTATTCATCTATTCATCCATCCATCTATTCATCCTTTCATGCACCTATCTATTCATCCATCCATCTATTCATCCATCCATCTATTCATCCATCTATCTATTCATCCATCAATCTATTCATCCATCCATCTATTCATCCTTTCACCCACCTATCTATTCATCCAGCCATCTATTCATCCATCTATCTATTCATCCATCCATCTATTCATCCATCCATATATTCATCTTTTTAACCCACCTATCTATTCATCCATCCATCATCTATTCATCCATCCATCTATTCATCCATCCATCTATTCATCCACCTATCTATTCATCCATTCATCTATTCATCCATCCATCTATTCATCCATCAATGAAGTGTCAAATTTACAGATGAGGCTAAATTCGATCAGTAAACACTAGTGATGTGTGTTGTCAAGAACTATACCTCCATCCATCCATCTATTCATCCATCCATCTATTCATCCATTAATCTATTCATCCATCCATCTATTCATCCATCAATCTATTCATCCATCCATCTATTCATCCATCCATCTATTCATCCATCCATCCCTCCATCCATCCATCTATCTATTCATCCATCCATCTATTCATCCATCTATCTATTCATCCATCCATCTATTCATCCATCTATCTATTCATCCATCCATCTATTCATCCATCTATCTATTCATCCATCAATCTATTCATCTATTCATCCATCCATCTATTCATCCTTTCATGCACCTATCTATTCATCCATCCATCTATTCATCCATCCATATATTCATCCATCTATCTATTCATCCATCAATCTATTCATCCATCCATCTATTCATCCTTTCACCCACCTATCTATTCATCCAGCCATCTATTCATCCATCTATCTATTCATCCATCCATCTATTCATCCATCCATATATTCATCTTTTTAACCCACCTATCTTTTCATCCATCCATCATCTATTCATCCATCCATCTATTCATCCATCCATCTATTCATCCACCTATCTATTCATCCATTCATCTATTCATCCATCCATCTATTCATCCATCAATCCGTCCACCCATACATCCACCCACCTATCTATTCATCCACCTATCAATTCATCTATTCATCCATCCATCCATCCATCCATTTATTCATCCATCCATCCATCCATTTATCCATCCATCCATCCATCCATCCATCCATCCATCCATCCATCCATCCATCCATCCATCCATCCATCCATCCATCCATCCATCCATCCATCCATCCATCCATCCATCCATCCATCCATCCATCCATCCATCCATCATCCATCCATCCATCCATCATCCATCCATCCATCCATCCATCCATCCATCCATCCATCCATCCATCCATCCATCCATCCATCCATCCATCCATCCATCCATCCATCCATCCATCCATCCATCCATCCATCCATCCATCCATGCGTCAATCCATCCATCATTTATATATGAACAGACAGCTTATTATTAAATATATGATAAATCGATCGAGGTCAAGGCAACAGGTTTTGATTTGTAGATCTTGGTTTGTTTATTTTTGTGTTCCTGCAGTAATAATCCCCTGCAGTGACAACATGTTGCAGAATAAAAGTGTACATTCTGGTTGTTTAAGCTCATAAACAAGCATCCAGTGAAGCAAACATATGGAGTAAAGCCAAGTCTATCAGCGCCTGAGGCGACCTGCAAACTTTCAGCAAATCAAAGCATATTAGACACAAATAAAGTACACAACTGACACACTGGCCTTGTGGATCGTTGCTGCAACACAAGCACGAGCCGCCGTCGGAATTAAAGAAGCTTTTTTCCTGGTAAATGGAAGCACTAGAGACACTCAAGGACAGACGTACTCTGCATCTTTTCCAGGACAGTCTCAGGCAGAATCACAACAACGAGCAACTGTTTCATCAAAGCTCACCTGCAACATGTGACACACAAACAACACCAGGTGATGTTGCTCTTACGTATGTGATGTTCTTACGTATGTGATGTAACCAGAACTGTCTTCTCAAGTATTCCTCAAAACGTAACTGCATAACAAACACAATGTAAGGGTAACAAACAGATGTAATAATGCATTTATTCATTTTACCATTTTTTAAAAGAAACTTGGTGTAGTGTATTAGTGTTTATATTGTATTAGTGTGTATAATGTATTGGTGTGTAGTGTATTAGTGTTTATATTGTATTAGTGTGTATAGTGTATTGTGTGTAGTGTATTAGTGTTTATATTGTATTCGTGTGTATAGTGTATTAGTGTTTATATTGTATTAGTGTGTATAGTGTATTGGTGTGTAGTGTATTAGTGTTTATATTGTATTAGTGTGTATAGTGTATTGGTGTGTAGTGTATTAGTGTTTATATTGTATTAGTGTGTATAGTGTATTGGTGTGTAGTGTATTAGTGTTTATATTGTATTAGTGTGTATAGTGTATTGGTGTGTAGTGTATTAGTGTTTATATTGTATTAGTGTGTATAGTGTATTGGTGTGTAGTGTATTAGTGTTTATATTGTATTAGTGTGTATAGTGTATTGGTGTGTAGTGTATTAGTGTTTATATTGTATTAGTGTGTATAGTGTATCGGTGTGTACTGTTTTAGTGTTTATATTGTATTAGTGTGTATAGTGTATTGGTGTGTAGTGTATTAGTGTTTATATTGTATTAGTGTGTATAGTGTATCGGTGTGTAGTGTATTAGTGTTTATATTGTATTAGTGTGTATAGTGTATTGGTGTGTAGTGTATTAGTGTTTATATTGTATTAGTGTGTATAGTGTATCGGTGTGTAGTGTATTAGTGTTTATATTGTATTAGTGTGTATAGTGTATTGGTGTGTAGTGTATTAGTGTTTATATTGTATTAGTGTGTATAGTGTATTGGTGTGTAGTGGATTAGTGTTTATATTGTATTAGTGTGTATAGTGTATTGGTGTGTATAGTGTATTGGTATCTATAGTGTATTGGTGTGTATAGTGTATTGGTGTGTATAGTGTGTTGGTGTGTATAGTGTATTGGTGTGTATAGTGTATTGGTGTGTATCATGTGTTGGTTTGTATCGTGTGTTGGTGTGTATCTTGTGTGTATCTTGTGTGTATCTTGTGTGTTGGTGTGTATCTTGTGTTGATGTGTATAGTGTATTGGTGTGTATCGTGTGTTGGTGTGTATCTTGGGCTGGTGAGTATCTTGTGTTGGTGTGTGTAGTGTGTTGGTGTGTGTCTTGTGTTGGTGTGTATCTTGTGTGGGTGTGTATCTTGTGTTGTGTATCGTGTGTTGGTGTGTATCGTGTGTTGGTGTGTATCTTGTGTGGGTGTGTACCTTGTGTT